>NW_023998416.1:16095019-16340986 GCF_014805625.2 Glossina fuscipes
GTTTATTTGAAAGGTAGTTTTATATGGATTCATGAAATGTCCACAAAAATATTTTCTTTTTTTTAATATGAACGGATTATGCTTTCAAACCAACTATATCTCAATTGTAAGTATTTAACATGAGCTCTGTTAAGTCGTTAACAGAGGTATGTTAAGAGAAATGGTAGGTGTCTTTACTAGTTAAATTCGAATTTATCTTCACACCCTTGTTTTTTTTTAACAACAATTTTTGGATTTTTGCTCGCTGCTCGGAAATTATTAAAGTTAGAAAGCTGAAATTTTCCACCTTTGTATTACGAAACACTTTACTCTTTAGATTCAACCAATCGACCATGCCCACACGAATAATTAAATTTTATTTTTTTTACTTTTTTGAGGTTTTATGCTTACTTATCATAAGGCATACAAGACAGAATGCTTAAAACTGTTTTGCACCCTCCTCAAATGAATGCCTAAAAATGGGTTAATTTTAAAATCAATGTCGTACGGTATCGATACCTCGATTAATTTTTTCTTCATAATACCAACGATATGGGTATCAGATTAAAGAACTTGGAGAGTAGAATGCACAAAGCATAGTGGTGGGTATGCGAGATTCAGCCGCCGCAGAATATACGTTTCTTGTTTGTTCTATTACCGTTCGTTCCCCCTGCAAAAGATTGTCAAGAATTCGCAGTTTTTAGTGGTGTTACCCCTTAACCAAAACCGATCCAATTTTAGTTGCGCAATGCAAGGCAATAGTTTGCATCGTTAAACTTCTACTTGACTAATTCTTTTTTCTTTGTATTGAAGAATTTTAATTGATATGTTATTATGTTAATGTAGATTTCTCTGATTGTAATGATTACAAGAATTTGATTTCATAATTGTGTAATTGTAGTTGTCATTTAGTATTGACACCCACTTTAAACTCAATTGGAAGCGAACACGCTAAAAGACTATAGTTTATTAAAGTAAATGACTGAAGACGCATTTGAGATGAACATCGTTTATGTATGAGAATCGTGCCGTTTTTAATAATTATTAAAAAAAAATTAAAAAAAAAAAATCATTCAAAATTATTACTAATTATTGCTACTAATATTTTTACGACTTGTTGTTAAGACATTTTTCAATTCCCAACTTACAACAGTGGAGCTGCCAAGATTATCGTATACGAAAGTCGTACGGACACATAAATTGGTTAAGCGTAGATTTTCTTAAAATCAGTGCCTTTTAAAATGTGCATTAAACGATTTGGAATCGTACGTTGATTAACAATTGTCGCGTTTCTTTGGATGTTACAAACGGAATAGTAAATTTACTTTACTCTCTTATTGTACTTAAGAAAATTGAACTAAGATATCAGTTTGGTGGAACAGTAAATTCGGGTTTTCAATGCAAAATTGAAACCTTTTTATGGATTTAGTGTAAGCGAGTTTCTGCTTCCTGGCTTATGGAATTTTACATTGCTTGGTAGAAATAAAACAAAGAAAACTGCAATGGGTGTTAAAAACGTACAAAGAAAAGTCCAACCATTCGCCTATCTCTTTGTGTGTAAAAGTTGCCCCACACTGTGCTGACGGAAGTTCCGCTAATTTTCACCTACTCAACAGAGAGAACTGAAACAAGGCATCGATTGTACTTGGAAGGAGGTGGAGATGTCCTAAACTCGATAGCAATTTAAACCGATCGGGAGATGTTTGATTCCCCAATAATGAAAATACGTACTTTGTCGACAATTGTAAAATCTTTACTCGTTACAAAGGCCTCCATAATCCATAGCTATCGAGTTTATTCAATAACAGACGGTTGCTTTCTTCGAAGCGATCCAAGGGCTTTCTACTGACTACTGCTAAACAGAAAACTAATCAACGAACTATACGAAGTTTGCTCGTTAAATGTACGCTTGATTAAGTATGATAATAATGTCAGCCCTTATAGTCTAAAATCGATTTCGTCGCGCTTGGTAACGCAAGTGTGTCGCACTGTTGTTTCAGTATAATAGAACAAGCGTCAAAAATAAATAATTGTTTGCGACTTGTAAGAAAGTTATTTAAGAATTTTCATCAAGAGAATCATTGGTTTCTTTTCTAATAATTGATAAACCGTAATAATAATTATTATTAGGTAAAATCGTGAGTTTTATAAACTTCGATAGAAGTTTCAGTAGATTTTCTTTTCTTTGGCGAATCCTATTACAACAATGACTTCTATATGTTAAACAATAACAACGTATCTTAAACGTCCATCTTTCTGCGAAAGGCGAAAATATTTTTTTGCCCACCCATTATCAAAAGTCAGTAAACGCAGCGACATGGCTTTGCATGATGCATAGGTAATACATGTTAGATAAATATTTGTGTGGCCCGTACATGTGTACTTTTTGTTTATTTATTTGCAAAAACTTGTTTAATAATTTGAAAACTTTGTCGGCATTTATTGTTTAGTCTTTTTATATAAATACTTTTACATATATGCATCTGTAGTTGTGTTTTTTCTTCTTTTGTCTTTTTTGCTTATATGTACAAATTAATTAAAATGCATAGCACGCTTATGTAAATTATTACTTGCTAAATAAAATAGGGTTGTTTTCCGCCCTCTTCTCTGCTTGCCTTCTTCTTCTTTTTCTTCATATATACATACATATATAGATATATAGGATGCATTCATAAGCAATATAAAAATTGGCATTGAAAGCCTTACTTTAATGTGTTGTTTCTTTAATATTATCATTAACTCTTTACTTTGTGTCTTCCTACACATTCAACTGTTTTAACTTTTTTTGCTTAACCGATCATTTAGTTCATATTACTATAGCAGTAAGACAGTCTCTACAATTCTAGTATTTGGTGCTCTTTTAATTCTTTTTTTTTTTTTGTTCTTGTTCAAACATGTCTATGCATATCAGCTTTGCACTTACAAGTATGGAGTTGGCGTTTGTACATGTTTTATAAGCGTTGTTAACATTAATTAACTGCTTTTTGACATGTTTTCAAAAATGTTGACTTCTTTTCAAACATTTGAGTTGAACAGATTTTTTTAATGCACATACATGTAATTACGAATGTGCGAAAATCGTATGAGTATGCAATTGGAAAATTTACAATCGTTTGCACGCCTACTGTAAACGAAATATTTTCGACTTTAAAATAAGATACATTAGTAATCATTTTTTCAAAGAAGTCAGAAGAAGTTTACGTGCGAGTTCTGCCTAAAAAGTATTGAGGATTAAATTCGACTTGTTGCTTGTTTACAGCAATTATTCCCTACTTTCGACAAATTTTTTCTCTTACATTCTGACTTTTTAATAGAATTCATTGCGTATTTCGGTGATAGAGCGATGGTATCTATATGCAAAACATTCAGTCAAGTCTTTGTCTATAAAGGCGTCCTCCGTCCTAACCTCAATGGCGAAGTATTAAAATATTAAGTGGGAAGTGGGAAGATCGCCACCTAATCATTTGAAAGGGATACCTGAAAATGCTAACTTTCGTCTTTACATATCGTCTAGCGTCAGTTTGGTCAATGCTTCAAGCAAAAGGTTGACCATTCTGGGTTCCTTGAAACAGACGTCTTGTGGTCAAAACTGGGGCACATATTACAATAGTATAGTAATATGCAAACATAAGAGTGTGATGTTATTTTCTCAATTTTCTAATCAAATTTTGCGGCGCCTTAAAGGATTGCTAAATATTCAAAAGCAATATCCAAAAATTCCTTATGATGTTTGGAAAATCGATTTTTCTTGAGAAGCCACTGCTCGAAATTATTAAAAGCTACAATTACTCAATACTTTAATCGATTTTTTTTTTCAAAATTATAGTTTTCGAAAGGATCGTATTTCTGATGCTTTCAATTTTCAGTCGAAAGTATTCAGCTTCCAACAATTGCTTTATAATACAATTCTCCAGTGACGGACGCACGCTGCCTGTGATGGTTAATGTGCTTTTTAATTTAACTCTAATGAAAGACGTACGCTGTGTGAGAAGCTTAACGTATCCTTTGGTTTAACTTCACTATATTAGCGGGTTATTTGAGCGTGCACCCCCTTCCTCTGGTGACTGCGACAATCCCTAAAATGGGAAGTGCTTACTATGCCTAAATTGGTTGATGAGGAGAAGTATACGACCATGAAGTCCTCTCTGAAGAATGTGCGAGATCAATCCGTCACCTCATTATTTCTAGTTCCCCGATTTTCAAGATTACCAAAGTCAACGCTGGCCCAATGCACCATGTCCAGCGGTCAGGACTCGTCGTCTTTCCTGCGTCGGCATCCCTCAAACAATGAAACTACGACAGTTTCTTGTAAGCATATACAACTTACTTACTTCTTACCGGCTTTAATTTATTTTATAAAGGCTTTGCTTTTGGATCTTCTATACAATCTCCCCAAACTGTCTTGCTATGCTTTTCTATAAATATACGCATTGACAGAAAAACGTTAACGCTGCCCTAAATAAGTTTTAAACGAAAGCAGTAATTATTTATACCCAGTTAGAGCCTTCGAGCTTTCTTAAGTGGTAGTGGAGTGTTTAGAGGGTGCCACGAAAAGGCCAGGTTTTCGGTACTTGCACGTTCCCTATCGAAAGGACATAGTTTGCTTCAAATGGGGTAAATACGTTTTTTTTGACTATTTTGCTTGAACCAATGTTCGCAGACTTTTGCAACAAAAAAATAGTATCTAAAATGAAGGGTACTTGTTATACCTTGTACGCTTTAAGGTATACATATGTATATAGTTTGTGCGCATATTCAGAATAAGTTTCTGTTTGCTCTGTTAATTTCTAAGCTTGACAGGCAGTCTTGTCTTTTTGTATTCAACCTGCACGTCATAACTTTGAAGATTTTGTGATGAAATTTTGGTGCAATCACATGTTCTACCCTAAGGACAAATGCTACTCAAACTGATTCTGATCGGACCATTTTTTCAGCCACGTCCCATAAAACGGTTATTTTGAAATATCATTATTTGAATAAAAGTGAGGGACGTAGAGTATCTAACAGTGGGCCGTGACGCACTAAAGTGTTCTCACTTGCTTTTAAATTATTAGTTTTACTAAATCTTAAATGCTTCACAATTTTCCACTTCACTGCTTCAGAAAATGTTTTATCTTTTTGTTTTTGATAGAAGGCTGCGACTCGTAGGAATAAAGGCAAGGAAGTACTACGAAAACTAGGCTGTTTGCAAAAGCTTTTAAGAGTTTTTTTTTAAAGTCTCTTAACAAATATAAAAATACATAAAAGAAGAGTTCATTTCAACAAAAGTGATGGCCTTTTTGCAAACAACTTTGGCAATGTGCTCAGAAATTAGAATTTATTGCCTGAAAACCTCCCAAATAATATTAATGAAAAAAAAAAAATTAATTTGTGTTTAACAATTCCCGTTACTTTTTTGACACAATGCAGGTGAAACTTTAAAGTGAAATTTTCTAAGCACTGGAAAAACAAGAAAATTAAAGAAAAGTACCAAATTTTTTCATATATAAGGTTGTGTTTGGGTAGATTTCATTTTTTTTTTTTTTGTAAATAAAACTCAATTGCTTTATATAAGAGAAACATTGTCAACGAACGTGTGTTGACTGTGTCAATTGAACACGCCCCAACAATCATAGCCAATTAACCGTTATTATTGTTGTTGCCTTTGAGCCACAAAGCAATTTGACAATTTTGCAATTGACTACAGACAACCATAAACCACAGTGATGGGCATACATACAGACATACAGAGATATAAAGACAAAAAGCAAACAGCAAACCATTCACTTACTTATTCAGTCAGCCAGCCAGTCAGTCAGTTAGTCAGTCTGTCAATCAGCCAGCCAGCCAGCCAGTCAAAGCTCATTCTCATGTTTCGCTTAACTTTATAAATGAATTTAAAAAAAAAAATAAAAAACAAAAATAAAAACAAAAACAAAAAATCAGCAACAACGACCAGAGAATCTAAGTTAACAGACAATAAGACGACATGGTCAGAGCAATTGTAGATGCTATCATGTGCTACTTTTAAGGTTTCGCCTTTCGGTTTCATGTAAAAATTTGTACAATAGTAAAGAAGAGCGTTCTACTACATGTATACATACACACATGCATACATTGCGTGTGCACTTCTTCTATAAGGGGAAGATGATGAGCGAATGCGACACATTTGAACTGGTGAGAGAATCAATCAATTAAATGTTGATTAATTTCCAAATTTTTTAAATCAAATTTGCTCCTTTTTCAATTTTTTTGCCAAAAAAGTTGTCTTAAAAGTCATTCATTAATATTTTAAATTTTTAAAATTTCTTTTCTTAAAAATTCTTTGTTTTAATTAACTGTTTGCGAGAAACTTTCTTCGCAATTTATTATTCCTTTCTAAAATTTAAGCGAATATCTTCATCACAATCGCTAATAAATAAACAGTGAAGACCTGAGCTTAAATTGCAACGTTTCAGAACGAAGATTGCATATCAAAATGAAAGCATATTCTGTTTCCATCTATTTAAATAAAGCAATCGAAGGCATTTGCAATCTAAAATTTGAACTTGAAACTTATTTGCGATTCCAATTCATCTGCACTGTATATACGTAAATGTGTCGCTATCGTCGTTAAACGTAGACGCATGAGTCTCTCTTTACACGAGTGTGGCTGCCAATATAATTCTGCAAACTGTTTTAAACGAAATTTTCAAGTATTGTCTGCCACGTTGTATTTCCTTAGCTACTGTACACGGCCTTGAGCATTTGTGCTAAACCTTCAGGTTCGCTTTTAATTTTTGCCCCCTGTGCGAGTTCAAGCAAATAGAAATTAGATAGATATGCTTTGATCAAGAATTCTCCTTCGATTTCTGACAATCCAAAAAAAAAGCTTGGTTTCTCTTATCTATAGGAAAACCAATATAAATTATAGTAATACTCATCTTAAAGCAGCTATCAAAAATGACAATTTCGAAAATTTTTTGAAGATTTAATTGCACTCCTGTCAAGCGTCAGAACCCTACATGTTAGTAAATCTGAAAATTTGAAAATGGTAGCGTGACAGATATGTTTGCTTTTGAAAATGGCCGCGCGTGCACCTAATAAAGATCATTTACGGCAAGCACTGCGTTTCTCATTTAATTAAAGAAAAAAAACCGGCAGTTAGTTAATGTTTTTTGATGACAGTTTGACGTGAGCAAACTCCGCACGTTGATGTATTATCTGCTCCCCGACAGCAACAATTTTCCCTCGATCGATACAAAAGAAACTCATTGTTACATCATATTACTGATGTTACTGGCAATGAAAAATGGATCTTGCTTGAGACTCCTATGCCCAAAAATCCACGGAGAAATCCATATATGTTATTCACATCTATATCGCGACACACATCGAATCGCTGCAGCAGGAAGCCGATGGAGATGAAGGATGTCGTTAGAGGCTCGTAAAAGAGAGTTCTACTAACAATAACTAAAGTATGTGGAAAATGATTTCAACATTTTCTTGTGTCATTGTGAAAAACAAACACCGGATCGAAAAGGACGCTGAAAGTGCTGAATTGCAAACAAAATCGAACGAAGGCGGTGCGCAGACCAAAAATGCCGGTTTAAAGAATAAACGCAAGCCAGCAAAATACCCACTCACGCGTCATGGAGAAATTCCGAATGTCTGGAACACATGTACAACATGAACGGTATGAAAGACACATAGAGAACCGAAAACTCAGAAGTGACACAGTCCTCCAAAGAGGAGAATTGTTTATGCTTCGTCTCGCCACTCAAAAGAACAACCAAAAGTGGATGTATTTTAAAAATCCAAAGCGCAAAAAATCTTTTCGACAAAACACCAGCATTCACATTGGATTGGCATAGGATGGAGAGGATGGAGTGTATTTTGGAGCTCCACAAATCTTTTGGAACTAATAATACCTTATGGTGCGTATAACAAACGATTCTTTTTAAATTTTGCATTGGTGGAAAAACTATTAAGAATACCGATGATCTGTTAAGGTAATCTCGAAATGAGTGAGATTCGACCGCCAATGTGCTTATAGTAGGTAAAAGGGGAAAATTTTCAAAATTTCCTATACAGCCTTAAAGGCGGTTTTGTTAAGACGTGGAAGAACATATTTCTTCTTCGAACTTTCTTTGAACATTCTAGCGGTCAGCACACTTCTGGCACGGTTATTAGGTCAATATTTTGAGGGGTTTCTGCTGTAAAAAGCTACTTAAAAACAACAGCAGCAGCAGCGACGACAGCACCACAGCAAAAGGGATAATTTAAGAGAAAATAGGTCATATTATGGCTTGTGGTGCCAAGTTTTTCAATTCTGAGCAAAAGGAGACTAGCTGTAAATGTAAAGTTGCTCAGCGCAGATATTTGATTTAAACTAAGAATAAAAATATCGAAGCAAGCTTACACGGCCAAAATTGAGCAGCGACAAATGATTTGCACTGATGAAGCAGTATAAACCACATGCCTTATGCAATTAAATTTGCCCTTAGGGCTCCGGTTTGGATCCGATTGCCTCTCTTCCGCTCTATGAAAATAGGTTGCTTCTGTTGTCCTTACCGTCTCTCGAGAAACGTAGAGTTCTTGGCGTTTCCTTCATAATCAAAGTAATAAATGGTACTATTGCCGCGCCTGCATTACTTGGTGAAATAAACTTTAATGTCCCCAACCGTTTCTCTGGGCACTTTATCTTGGTTAAGCTTAGGCAATGTAAATATAACTATGAGCTGCTCGACCCGCTCAGAGTTGTTTGCAAGAACCTAAAGGACGTCTATCACTTATTCTCATTATCGGGCTCTTTAAACTCCATTAAAGCAACATTGCTTAATACGCGCGATTTACCTATGTCGAACTTAAACTAGCTTTTAACCTTAAAAAGTCATTACGAGTCGAAAATTAATTGTTGTTAAGTATTATCGGTTGCCAAGCTTATGCATGTTTGCGATGGCTTAAGGGTTCATTTGCAATTTTGTCCTGTGCCGGTTGTGGGTGTGGCTCTATGGTAATTGTGTACATGCTTTTTTTTCTTTTCTTCTTCTTCTTCTTCTTATTAGTCTTATTATGTTTATACTAAGTTTTAATATTAACTAATTTAAGATTTACTTTAAGAGTCAATTGAACTCGACTGTCAATTTCTTTTAGTTTAGTTTCTTCTATTAGTAGAATAAATAAATAAATAAATAAATACGGCTTAATAAGACGAAAGCCTTAGGTTTGTAGAGTTCTATGCATGGGATAACATGCTTTTAAGAGACTCCTGCGTCTCTTAGGAGACCTATAACAAGCGAGAGTGCAAGATCTGAGAGACTGGATATGAGTCGAGTGCTCCCGCCTGAGGAAGGCAAAACCTATGGCACACCTCTAAGTACTTAACGCAATTTTGTAGCAACCACAAGCAGTAGTCAGACGCGCGATAATTCCGAGTCAACCTCGCTATACGCAATCAAAAATGCTTTGTGCATGCGATCTATTGAGTAGGGCACGCTGGCACCCGTGGTCCGCACACTTGGGGACTGCATTACTTGGCATATAGCTACTCTTGCATTCGTATTATCCGCACATTACGTGCCGCATAACTTTTTATCCACGGATTTTCCATTTCCAAGAAGAAGTATCGACCCAGCAAGCATCCATACAGATTACCGGTTCTCTGACCTCCTCAAAGTTTCATAGACCTGTTGTAAATCTAGGAAATGCACAGTGAAGAAGCCTGCAGGCAGCCGGCTACTGAATCTCTTGGCGGTTGTTTTGTAGAGACTCCCCGTGACCGAAAGCGGACAAAGTGCAGATGAAATGGTGAGCACATCTAACCTAACACCTTACTGTTAAAAGATGTTGCCTTCCCATACAACAAAGGGCGTTGACGAAAGCAAAGCACGATCTCTTGGGAATTGATAGCAAATGTGTAAATAACTAAAGCAACAACAACAATCCAGCATAATTATTCAATTGTGCAAATGCTGTAAGAAACTCAGTATATCTCGTTCTTGATCAAATGTGGAATCGCGTTTTTTTTCTTTTATTCTTCGCGTTTAAATGCTTTTACAGAACTTAACACTAATTGTTGCTATAAATGTATAGGAAATGAGTAATCAGTGATCGGTACATTATTATTAAAAGCTGATCAACATTTCATTGAAGCATTTACTTACAGGTAACATAATGATGTGTGTTTTCCAGATTGAATTCAGCAGGAAAAACCAGTAACGGACCCTGAAATTTTGTAAATTTGAATTTACAGAACTATTCCGTTCCATACGATTCCACATATGTATATATATATATATATGTATATATATATATATATATCAGATCTTTGGATGTAGGCTAAACTCTTTAGTTTTCAACATTAGCAATGAAAAATATATATATATTTTTTTTTTTTTTTTTTTTTTTTTTGTAATGTGTTGCGCTCATGGACTATGCAATTAAGATACATTTCAGTTTGTCTGGAGGCAACCATTGATTCCATTTTCTTGATACGTGCAAGATTTGGTTCTGCGTGTGTGTAAACGTTCATGTACACATGGGTGCCTAAATGGATTTCCTAATGTTGTACAAACATTAAATGCATACCGTGCACACATAATTATACAATTTAATGAAACGCACCTGTACACAAAATAAACACACATATACGCATAAACACAAAGAAATTATAATTAGTTTGCAAAAACACATTGTCTTGAATAAAGTACCGATGAACAACGTATTTTATGATTTTAACAAATTTGCTATTCGTACGTATAAATGAATTGATGAACATAAATGTGTGCACTTGCAACTAAGATATAGATTCTTGCGCACACAACCATACACAGTTATGCACACTTATGCTTACGATGTGCATCAAGGTAATAAAACGCCTCTGCTACTTAAGCAGAAATGCATAATTTTTAAAAAACAAAAGAAGCAAAAGCTTTAATACAAATAAAAAGTTCATTTTAATGCTAATCTGTGTTATATGTAACAGAAAACTAATAAACAAATAAATGTGTTCGCTAATTAAAATTTGAAACGATTTTTCGATTCACGCCGTCCCGAATATGAAATAATAAAATCTTTCAAATAATTTTGTTCGATCGATCACAGACCACTGAACTTTTAGACAGACCTTCCGAATACTCGCAAATATAGATATCCATTAAAGGTTGAATTGAAAATCTAATAAAGTTTGTTTCAGTAGTAGGTGGAGATCTTCTCCCAAATTCAGACCTTTTTTTTAATCCTTTAACCGTTTACGTCGAGTATATTTGTTATAGAGATAAGAAAAATTACATTTCTATGATTAATCCACGCACCGTCACAGTAAGAAAATAATGTCTTCAGAACATTTCCAAATCCCTGAAAGAACGAAAAGAAAGAATGGACTCAGTGATAAAATAAATATATTCACAACTAACCTCAAATTCAGAATTGATTGAAAAGCAAGTCATTGCCCCGCCTGGTTTGTGATGTTTACGGTAAACATTCCCCTGATCGCAAAACTGAGAATATCGTCAGCATATTTGATAGAAACGCCGGGCATTCTTGCATTCAAATTGATATTGAATGGCCGCAATCAGTCGAAGGTCACGCTTACAATGCAACGAGGAGTACCTCAGCTTTCAAAAGTTAAAAAAAAAAAAATTGGTTATTTTAACCTTTAGTAGTTATCCACCAACAATAACAGTTCAGAGGTTTTATTGTAATGTAAAGTTGTTGGGTATTAAAGCTTCGACCGCAGTGAACTATAATTTCGTTGCTTGATCTTTCCTTCCCTTTTTATTGGGCAGCCACTTAGAGGATTCCCACACAGGCAATACCACCATGATTACAAAGAAATGAGGAAGGAGGTATGTGTTCCATCGGTTAGCGTTATGCCCTGACCGGCAGAGCATTCGCTACAACTCGGCCGCACGCCAATCGTAATTAAAGTATGATCTACTGCACTGAGGTGTGCCAACATTATAGTCGCATTTCTAACTAACTAATTATTTGGCTGCAGCGGCAGCCCTCGATGAAGAGAAAACAAAGATCTTTTAAAAATTGTATATTTAAGAGTATCTTCGGGATATTACTTGTATGAACCCGCATTCGATATATATCTACACGTAGATGAAAAGCAATCGAAGATCAAAACTATCAAAAGCATTAACTAATCAAAAATATTAATTGCTTGCTGGGATATACCGAAGACACAGTTCTATTATGTATTTTGATCATTAATCAAATACGCGCCTTAACTTGATCCTGCAGTTTCTTTCATAAGATCCGCGTTTTCATTTATATATCATCTTCATATTTATATCGCATATATGCAATATATTCAATGCAATAAATTTTGTTTGTTAACAATTAAGAAATATTTACATTGTCTGAAAAGCTGGCAGACTACGCTGGTTATTATCCCCTACACCACTTGTGGTGAAAGGAGATATTCCGTTTGCAGAGATGTACAAAGGGATTTCAGATAGACTCTCTTTCAGAGTCACTTTGCAAGTCGATCTGAGCTTGTATGTCCTTCTGTCCGCGTTATGTTCTTGCGTTGAACGCAAAGATCATAATTTTTAACATATCTTGATGAAATTTGGTACACTCACGTATTTTATTCCAAGGACATGGCTCGAATCGGATCGCTATATAAATATTTGCAAATTGGTGCAAGATATTTAACGTTGGGCCATGGCACACTAAAGTATTCCCAATCTTTTTGACATAATTGATTAATTCGAATAGGAAAAGTTTTACTCGGTTTTTGTCAAGTATCTTTGCTAAACAGCAATTAAAGGGTCGATTGTCGTTTAGCGATCGAGACCTTGTTTTTGCACCAAGCTTTGACTTGGATGGACTTGGAGAATATTTGAACCAAATTATAGGATAGTTTTGGTGAACAACTGGTAACCAATATTTGCAAATTTATGCTCCTATTTTTTAAGGTCTCGTTTTCATTTTTTAGAAGTCATAGAGAATTCTAGTGCTACTATATTAAAATCTATTGTGTAAAGCTTTAAGCCGTCTCTCAAACTTTCAGGATGATCAGAATTTTAACTGCAAATAGACGAGACTTGTGCTGATTATTGCTAACAAGTTGGTTCCAAAATGTCCCACTGAATGCAAAAATCTCTTAGGTCTATTATTCATAACTGTGGAATGTGCATGTGCGTTGCATATCGAAAACTGTCGGTCAGAAATCGAAACAAGCACAACTTATTGCAAACGCATTTACAAGCTTGTATTTAAAACGCTCACACAATATTTGGAAATAAATTTAGTTTAAAAGAAAACCTACAATACCTAAAAAAAAAAACTTAACTATCGTTGTTTATTCAAAACGCTTAGGCTGACCTTCGCACGTAATATTGAAATTCAAGTATATTGAAAAAACCTAAATTATTCAGCAAATGCTTCGTTATGCGGTTTAGTTTCAGGGAAATTCTTTTCACAAGCTTAAGAAAGCTCAGCATTTTTCGTAAATGACCGGAAATGCTAAAGAGTGATATTTATTTATTAAATATTTTTGTTTTGTTTCTTGAAGTGTAATATGAATTCGTCAATAATTGTGGGAATTCTCAAAATTGGAGAGCTACACTTGAAAATTGAGTAATTATACTGAAAATTATATTCATTTTGTTCATTATAAACATTATGAAACGAATAAGTTTTTGCGTAGCTTCGATAAAAATTTGTGCAAAATTTTATACCAATGTAAGGCAATTTTGTTACCTTTCCGTATGTAAGTTGAGCCGCATAACACATATCCTATAGGATTACGCACAGAAAACTCGATCACACTTGTCTGTTTTCGTATGTAATATTTAAGGAAATCGGAAGCTGGGTTTTGCCCATGAAGACCTTAGCTGTCAATAACATGGCGAATAAAATGAACTTAACTAAATTTCTTCTTCGACTTGCACTGTGACTCTTTATGAACCTTTCGTGGCTCAGTCATGACAAATGTAACTCGCAGGCAATATTCATGCAAGTTTGCTCCTACTGACATAACTTATAATTTTCCATCCATATTGGTACTCGTTGGTGCAATCACCGATCTTTAAAGTCGGAAAGGCTTGAATTTGACCAAATTAAATAGAAAGCGTACGTTAGCGTCACATCACACCAAAGACTTTTTTTTGTATGTGGCAACATGTCCCCGCTCGGCATTTGCAGTTTAATATTGGGAAGTAACTTGCCGATGAGGAAATGAAATATGAAAAATAATTTTTCCATTAGCTTACAGAGTGTTCGTATGTGCTGCCCTACACTACAGCAATACTACGACTCTTGGACAAACACTAGTTTTAAAAACTGTTCAAAACGCCTTCCCCTCCGTCAACAAAATATCTTTAAAGCATAATATCAAAAATTATTAGGTGTTGCTTCCGCCTTTATTTTCAATATTCGAGGCTTTATTGCAAAACAGTCTTTTTTCTGTCCAAATATTGTCTAACGCTAGACACTGTTACCAATATTTTTGGGGACGAATTCCTTCATACTGAAAACTCACGATATCACGAATTTTAGCATCCATTCCTAGTACCGATCGCGTCAATTATTGATGGTAGCGTACCATAGTGTTAGTTTCATTCAATTGGCACAAATCGTTGGGTCGTCGCGGATATTCAGCTTTATCGTTGATGTTACTGGCGCGCTTACTTTTCACGGCCTTGGATATCGAAACGGATCGTCATTCGTAACGATTTATCATCACAATCTTTCGAATTAAGCCAGGAAAATACACTTTCCCGCAAGTGGCGCTGGTTCGACACAAAACTATAACAATTGAAAGCTTCAAAAAACTACGTTAAATGCGCTTTAGTATGACAACTTACATAGTCGCACTTAACGTAGAGACCGTACTTTCAAATGAAGAAGTCACAATTTTATTATAGCAGCGGCTCTGTTACAAAATGGCGGAGTCATATTCACACACCTAACACATATCAAATCGATTGTCAAACTTTTGCCCTCACCGTATTTTCTCTACCCGCTAAATGAGAGAGAGAGAGAGAGAGAGAGAGAGAGAGAAATCGAAGTGCTTACGATAACCTTATCCCCAAGCTAAAATATGATTTCGCTGAAGATATTGTCTAATGCAAAAAGACCGCAACATATACTAAGGTGAGTTTATTTACATATTTGCGTGTCCGCGTACATGTGTACATAAAAACTCGCCATCTAACCGCTTATAGATACACACACGCAACGCAGTGTTAGTGTATCTTTGTTGAACTTGGTGAAATTGATTGAAGTTGTCAGTAAAGCCGACAAAGCGGCAAACTTTCAAAAAGAACCGATGAGGCTTTAACAACAACATAACAATAACAAAAAAGAGAAAACACTTTTAGTAACATAATATGTACATGCATGCATATGTAGCAAAGAATGAAAACATGAATAAATTCACTTTGACTTTGTTGTGCCAGCTACAAAAGCAAACAAAATGTACAATGTGTTTAAAGTGGTCAACAGAACAGAAAATAAAAACAAACCTGCGCATATAAATGCAAAGTGCACATATACCTACACATCTATATTTATGGGCACATACAAATCAAAAATCACGTCCATTCACGTACGTCCATATGCATAATGGTGTACAGATTTTTATTTTGCTCACAATAGATTTTATTAAACTGGTCATTGTATAGGAGCACTAGTAGCACTAGTAGACATCAAGTGAATATTTTACATCTGCATATATGTATTATCATAATGTTAAACGGAATTTTTATACCGTCGCGAGAAGAAGGGAGGGTGTAATTAAACTACCCAGAAATACGCACCATCTTTGTTATAAAGGCTGCACTGCAGGTTGCTGAATGAAAGTGAGACTTCTCCCTCTGAAAATATTGTCCTTAAGCTTTACGCAATAGTATAGGCAATCGATCACAATGCGGTTTGACCATACTTAGTCATAGCTGCAGTGAGTGCCGACTTGATGAAGACACGACTGCATCTACATATACGCAATAATATCTAGTCATATATATACACCAAAAAAACTGATGTCCACACAAGACAGTTCTTATACTCTACATCACTTGTGTTCGTGCGTATGAAACATCCCGATCGACTTTAGTTAGACTCATCTTTTATTACACCGAATCTTGTCTGTCTGTTTAACTGTCTTGTTTTTTTTCGTTCAATGCCGCAAGAGCAAGGCTCTTATCAAGGACAACAAACTGCTCTTCAAAACATTGCCTTTACCGAACTGGAATATGTTACTTGCCCGTTGTATTGATCAGCAATACTTATTATTTTCACCTAATGTGTTTTCGAGGAATTCTTTTATTCTTATAGCCATGCGCAAAAGACGGGTCCCTCTAGAGGTAGACTCAACACACCGCATTCATATTGTGCTTAACAAATAGCAGCGTAAGAAATAGTAGCAAGCGATAGGCAATAATTTGAAGTTTTGAATAGCACATCAAGTGAAAACAAAAACCGATGGATTTTTTTCAAAAATAAAATTTTTAAAAATTGGATATTTCTAAGAAAAGCCATCGTCGAATCGAAAAGCTCTAAAAAAGTCGGTAGCAATACAATAACGCATTCATCATCATATACTTATTACAATCATAATTTAAAATAAACTATAATTAATAATAACAGTATTGCTCGGTAGGCAAAAATTTTAATCCATTTTTCCACCGAAATTCGGATGAAGATTTTGGTCGATAATATTTTGCCATTTCTCTAGTAAAATCATTATGCGATCGTTACAAACCATTTTCAATTTCCCGACGAAAAGGTGAAGCGAGCAGTTGTCACAAGTTTTAAAAACCGCTTTTTATTCTATATAGAGATTGAAAATAGTAACAAGATCAGAACTAGGCGATGGATGGATCAAAACTTTCCAGTCAAGCTTTTTCAATGTTGATGAACGCATTCTCGTGATTGAAGATAACGATTTCCCTATTGATCACTTCCGGACGCTTCACCTGAATTGCGTGCTTTACTCGTATTAGTTGTTGACGAGAGTTTGCTAGATTGCAACAACTTATGATGCACGTATCGCTTTCAAACCCGCGAAATACAAAGCGTTAAATTAGCACTCCTCCACTTGCTATTAATCTGTCAAAAATAAAAAAAAAAAATCCAGTCCATCTCAAGGTTTTAAATAATTTGATTTGAACGCCTTCGCCAACAAGAGTTACCGTATAAATTTCCTATGGTAGCCAAATCAAGCCTTTCTCAATTTGGTTTTTGATCAATGCTTAGTTTTATCAATGACGACGTCGACAAGAGCGATATCCGTGTTTAACTTTCACAACGGAAATGAACGAGCGATTTGCGTGATGCTGAATTTGATAGAACAAGTAAAAAACACAACGAATTTTTTTTATAAGCCCACGAAATGATATGATCGAAGTGATATCGTAAAACGTAGTGTGGCTCTCAGAACTGCATCCTCAAGTTTCAACTTATTAAGTGGCACAATGTTTGGCTGATTTAATTATCTATGAACTGTCACGTTATGCACACTCTATAGTCTAGCTCGATACGATTGTTATTGTGATTCGAAAGCGAGACACGCCAAAATGTTTCTTTCATTCTCATTCCATTAACATTCGCATCGACCTGCATGTGTTGTAAGACGGCTCAGCGCTTATTGAATATCGGCATATACGTTTAGTTATTGCTTTGAGACGGCGGGCGTGTATAATTTGGTAAATTTAATATTAATAAAGTTTTATGGATACCATCGTTAAAAGATACCGCCTCTTACAAGAAATTTTATTGGAAAAAAAATTCTATTTCTGCCGATTCTGTTTTTATAGATTTACTAAGAACACCATCACGGATCATGGCTTAGCATTAAATAACCTACACCACCTTACGATCCAAACCAATTTCAATGGCGGCCAGACAAGACGGATAGACGGACAGATAAGCTTAAATCGATTCAGAAAGTTATTGTGAACCGAAAAATATAATAAAAGGGAAATCTATCCCTAGTCTGTCCATAGGTTGCATACATCTGCACAAACTTAATATACCCATGTATCACGAATGGTGTAGATTATAACAAGCCATTTTTAACGGATAAAGGATGATGACATTATTTTAAAACATCTTTTTCGATTAATAAATCTTAACCCGAACTGTTTAATATGTCCGTCCCCTACACGACATGCAAATCGATTATCGTTTGAAGATGTCTTGAATCGTCAATGAAAGGTGTACAAGAACAAACTACTCGAGGTAAATGATGCTTTCAAACTTTATATCTCATTTACGATCGCGTTGAAAACGTTTTTGTAATTACAACAAAATCGCTATTATAAAAACTGATTAAAAAAAACACACACAAACATATATATGTATATATATATATGCAAAAGTAAACGTCTAGCAATCGATAACATAAACATAACTAAAAAAAAATGCTTCAACTGTAAACACGATCAGCTGTGTGTACATATATGTACATTGTGACCCTACTACGTCATGTTGTTGAGATAAACCGTAAACACAAAAAAAATAAATAAATAAATAAAAATAAAATGAACACAGACAAGCTGTCTGGCAATAAGATATAATTTATCTGCAGATCGGAGAAGTAAAGAAAACATTGAGAGCAGAAATAAATGGCTTACGTCACAGCGTAGAGTGAAAAACAGAGAAGCACTATACAAAGGAGAAAAACATAGAGAGAGAGAGAGAGAGAGAGAGAGAAAGAGAAAGAGAAATACAAAAAAATATTTCTGCATACGTATCTCATAATAATTTTGCGGTGAGAGTTAACTCAGAAGAAAAGAGTTTAATGTTTACTTTGTATTGTCCGTTCCATTGGTCGCGTAAAATTAATGTGCGTAAATGTATGATATTAAGCGAATTAATACAAATACTTCAAATTTATTGCAATCATATAATAAATCTTTTTTTAAAAGCATATTGAAATTTTGTAAGCATGAAGACGAACGAATGCATGTTGCGATCATCACGAATGTTAGCTTTTCTTTCCTCTTCTCCGCACATAACTACGACTTATGAATGGCATTAATTCCCATGAACATATCCATTGTTGCCGAGTCACCATAGACAGTCATATATACAGTCATGGTCCATAATACTATTTATTGGTGCTTTTTATCATATTATAAAAGCATATTAGATTTCAAAGCTTTTTTTCTTTTATTGATTGGTTGTGGATGGCAAGATTGCCTTTTTCGTTTTGTATGCACTAACAAAGAATAGAGATATACAAATTTTTTCGTTTAGTTTGTAACATTCAGATATATCCAAATTTATGTGTTATCGGTAATTGGACGAAGAAAATGCCAAGGTGCATTGAAAGAACTTGGATGTAAGTTGGAATTAAAACTTAACTATTAATTGTGCACATTTTTGTAAACTGATCGGGAGAATATTAGTATAGCGTATTTCCCCATACATCTTCAGAGATATAGACGAAAATACAGGATAGTTATTAAGGTTGATGGTTGTTTCAGTTTCTGATCTCTCGCGAGCGTCTACTTTTTTTTTTTGAATTCTTAATGGAACAAGCCATGTGTGCGCTGGATTTCATCTTCTTATCCTCATTTTTGCAACTTTTATGGCAATTCATTAAAAATGACCCGTCAAATGGACCCGTTTTCGTAAAATTATGCCATTAAAGCTATCAAAGTTGGCAATGTTAAGTTAAATGAGTTGAGATGGGAATCAAACACGCCGAAAAGCAATTTCTCAAGGTATTATTGCAATCACCAGCTTCTTCTTAGCAGATCTCGTTTTAAAATTTGTTCTGACTTTTTAACGGCGCCATGTTACTCAAAGCAAAAATATTTTCGATAGCCCGGCTGTAATGAATATCCAAGATTCGTTCTGAACTGAATATAACTTACTTCACTTTTTTTTCCATTTTGCATTTTCATAGTTTTCTCATTTCTACACAATTTCTTGACAAAGCGTAGAACGTTGTGTGGTCTTAATCTTCTTTACAGTGTTCATGCATAATTTCCCACCTAAAATATATATATGTACATGAAGTTCAACCTACGCCTCTTCCTTTGCGTGCATACCACACATCAAATGCATGATGCTTGCTTATTGGCAAATGCTGACGCGACTTTGAAAGTGTATAATCGTCAAACAAATGCCGTTCAACAAAATTCATACATTTGATGAATCACACAAGGATTATCTCTCTCATTATGACGGCAGTAAAATATCGGGACTGCTAATTGCAAAAACTTGCGTACTTCCCACTTTCAATCTGAAAGCTCTCATTTTTTTTTATTTTTTAGCATCTCTGCGAATTCGCAATGTTAACGGCAAAAATTTAATTTTATGGAACCTGTATAAGGTTTGCGACTTTTTTCTCTTTGAAAAGAAACAATGTCTTCTCCTATAAAAAGAAAGAATTGAAATTCTTCCAAAATATTGGGGGAGAGTTCTCAAAAAAAATAGTGGATAGTTCCTTATTTATATCGATTACATATTGAAAATATATTGCACTTAAGTTTGTGCTACTTCACTATGAGGAATGGTAGAACACGTCCTTAAGAACTTCGGGACAAATTTCGGCTTCCGGCTTAGTCTTACCTTTTTTTTGGGACCCCTGTTAAGAAACCAGTTTTCTAAAGAGGAGTAAGTTTTGAAATCGAATTCCTTATCTTGAATGCTACTCTATTTATATTGAAGTATAGTAACTACATCCATATGATGCAAGATTTCGCATAGTTGATTTTTATTTAGTAGTTCGAGTTGGTAATTGTTGTCGGGAGAGTTTGAAAATTACAATACTTTTTCAAATAATTACCTTTTCAAAATAAGCGTTGGATCGGCAATGGTCGTAAAAGTTGTTCAGTCGAATCTATTTTCGGCAGACCGACAGACATGCTTAAATCGATATAGTAAAAGATGAGACTACTTTAAACCCTCCCTGGTGGCACATCCAAGTCAGAAGAGGAGGCGCAGGAAACTAATCCTCGCAGCCATGATAGGAACACTTCAAGCATACCAAAAGGTAATTAGTTTGTTCTATGCGTGCACGTGGTATGAGGCATGCATGACGAAACCTTTCTAGCAACTGAAATTTACAACTTGTTCATTAGTTAGTGTTTATAGGTGTACTCGAGTGCCCACTACGGTTTTTCAACGCATGATAATTAGTCGCAAGGGTTTAATTTTGTATTTCTATAAAAACTTCATTCGCATTGCCTCATACGCTCTTTATCAACTTAATTATTCCTTATAACCCATTTCTTTTCAAAAGTGCACAATTAAATTATGTAACACATCACTCAATAAGTCTCCGGCCTGATAAGTACTTGGCAACGCTATGGACACGCCGATATGATTTCTCAATTTTACCAATCCTTAAGCCATATGTGTCAAAATTTGATGGCATTGTGATAATTAATAGTTTACAAGTTGCAGTTGTTTTAGTGAAGCTAACTTGCAATTTTCAGAGTAACGGAAAAATCGGAATATCCTTTGTTGATTAAACATTACTTTTTGATGAGAAAAATTGCAGTTAACTGTTCACAATAAGCGTTGGCTTAAAGGATGTTATGGCGACTGTTTGTTAACTTTAAATAAAATCGTATGCGCACCGACAATATTGGACGCTCGGATAGCCGAAATTTCTGTAGAAGTTCTTCCAAAAAAATTAGCCCAGTGCACAAAACGGTTTTCAAGGACTGGAAGCTGATGCCCTAAAGATATCAAAAGTCAGCCCATCGATAATTTCCCATGAACGTATATTAGAAAGGTCTATTCGAAGTGAGCCCATTTTTGACCAAAAATAACAACATGTTGGAGCTGTTTGCCGAACTGAAAAGGAGTTTTCATGCGACATGTGACAGTGGATGTAACACGGTCCAGTGGAGAGCAACATAGCCGATAGCCGTCCACAGCGAACAAAAAATCGAAAATCGACTAATAAGATCTGCGTGTCAAGGGCGTAACGATCAACAGAAAAATGTCAAGTAGTATTTTACAATACTTACAATGCTTACGCATGTTTCGATGATGTGACAAACACATGAACTATAATCATTTTTCGAGAATTTGCGAAAAGAAATATGTGCAACATATGATGGCTTAATTCCAGGTTAATCATTAACGATAGATTAAGTTTTTCACAAATTGATAAAATAAAAAGTTCGAAACACAAGAATATTATAGTAGCGTTACATTTTACGGGTAATTTGAACTGATTACTTTATAAAATTAACTTTTGCTGTCTTTTGTCAGTATTTTGCATAAGTAATCATGTACATAAATATATATATGTGTATGTATGTAGCTCGTGTTATTTAGACTTGTTTATACAGTAAATTTCCCAAAAGAGTTATTTGAATGTTAATCCATGATACAGTTTTTGCAAGCAAGCACTACTATACTCTAATTGGCATAACTTTAAATTATTTCAGTGCTTTAAGGAGAAACCACTCAGTTAAACGGTTCTTTTCTTTTTTATAGCCAGTACCAAAAGAAATGAAATGAAAGGATACTTCTTTTGTGGTACCATACGTAACATGCGCAAAACGGTATTCGAGATCCTATTAAGTACACATGAATTCTTTTTTGCGAAATATTTTCCTTAATCTATTTGTTTTTCAACTGCGACAGCCTGATTGATTTTAATGGTGGACATAGTTAACATAATTTAAAAACTCTTTGGATCGGACTATCACAATAAAGAAGAAAAAAACGCAACTCCAAGCAATTTTCCTTTCCTTTGATGGCGAGTATCCAAAATTCGCTTTAAAGTGAATACAATTTTGTACTTTGTGTGGTTTTTTGCTTACTTACAAGCCAAGAAAAAGCGAATGCCGCAAATTTAAAACTTTATGATTTATTCACAACCGAGACATATATATGCCAGTTGCTTGAGTATAGATATGTGGTTCGTTGTAGGTAGGTGGGGTTTTTAGAGTGAAATGTTTTCTGTTTTTGAATGAATAATAAGAAAAAAAAATAAAAGAAGAAAAGAAAATAAAAGACAAAAACATTAAATATAATTTATGAGTTGAGAATACATCTGGTATATACATACGTACATATGCTACATATACATAGATACACAAATATTATATATATATATATGTATTTGCCCATATATACAGCAAAAAAAAAAAAAAAAAAAGAACGTTGGCCTCTTTAGCTTATGAGACATAGAAACCAGTTTTCGAAATTTTTTTTCCTCTTTTTTTCTTATTAGTAATTTTTAATGGGCCTGGGTGGGTATGGCTGGTTGCTTTAAATGCTTACCTTACAGTTGCAGAGCAGAAATAAAAGCATGTGCTTAACATAATAAATTATCAATATGTTAATGAAACAGCCGGTTATTATTGACTAGACCGTTGCCTTAATGACCTTGCTTAGGATGTTCGTTAATTATTAAAAGATGAAAAATCCAGTTGAAAAATTATCCAAACCTTAAGATACACGTCGGATACTGTTTCATTAAGCGATTAACTTTGCTCTCAAAAAATCGTTTTTTTTTTTTCCTTTTTTAACATTTTATGTAAAATATTCCATCTTCGTCTCTCACAAATCGTATGCACGATTTTACGATTTTTCCAATTTCCAAACATTCAGTGGCATTCCTACTCTATTCCTTATAGAGTTTCTGGGTTTCATAGGCAAAGCAAAAACAAATAGTGTCACATTTAAACGAAACTGTAAATTACCCAGAGCGAATTTAGAAGTTGGGCGAAATAAATAAAGTTTCGAGATTATGCGAGTGATAACTACATGAAGACATAAATACGGGTTCAAATAAACTAACGTAACATCTAACATACAACGCTGAGTTAAGGATGTTTTCACACCCACCATAATCTCTAATCAAATAAAACGAAACCCACCTGGTTCCTGAAATGTTCTTCCTTTCCTCCTTTGGTTTCTCTTTTCTATCGCCAACAGCCGCAGCCGCCTTCTAGTGGGAGCTTCTCTCGGCCAGTTTTTATTAATTCTTTAATGTTTTTGTACGACGCAGCACACCCCATCACCCTTCGGTGACCGATATAGGTGAATACTTTCAACTGTAGTGCTTTATTGCTTTATTTTTTTGTTATCTTATTACTTTAGGTTACTGCTTTATTTTTTAAAACGAAGTGTAGGGTAAACTTTTTTATTCACATTTGATTTTTTTTTTTTTTTCTTATTATGAAACCATTGTAGAGTAAATTAAGCCTTTTAGTTTAGGTTCAACATTGTTAAGCTTATAATGTAAAAACACTAGTAATAGGGGAGTTACACTAGAGATTAAGTTAAGGCTTTTACTGTGGCAAGCGATAATACTTAAAAAAAACTGAGTAAAGGTTATTGCAGTTTCAGGTTCATATGAAAACAATCACACGCCAAACTAATAATAAGGTGCTATCACGAAGCCCAAAAGGAGAGTGCATTACAATTTAAATTTCCATCGAGCTATTATTTAAGCATTTTGAAGTGAACATAAAAATTCAATAATTAAGAGTGAAATTTTAACGGAAACACGTTACTTTGAAAGCTACGCCAAAGAACACTTAAAGGCTGATAGGTCCGGCAATTTCTGTCCCTCTTAGTTCCCTGTCAAAAGGTCACAAGGCCATTAGTTTTACTAATGCAAGTCTTGTAAATAAAGTCTACATGAATTTTGTATTCCTCTCCTCAACGAAGTTCGGAGCTATTAGTTATACTCTATTAACCAGAAGATAGATCTACTTTTTATTATATCGATCAATTCACAATAACTTTCTGATCAATTCAAAAATTTCTGTGAATCCCCACATTTTCACATCCAAGTGAAAGCTCGAAAATGCTAAAATATTGTACTGGCAATTACATGCTTTGGTCTACTGAGATACTTAGGCAGTTCTCGTTGAATTTTTTACTTTCCTTTAGGGAATATATGCATCTAAGTTATAGGCTTTTGCATATTATGGTTATATGCGAATAATAATAAAATTGACGATTTTTACAAAATCGGCGGTGTAAGTGTCAAAGGTCAGCTTTAATTTAAGTTTTCGCAAACGCTGGCACCCTTTATATGAACAAAAGTGTCTGTACTTCACAGGACTATTTCTGCGCATAATAAACGGTACTACAATATCCATACTTTCCAACTTAGTTTAAGCGAAACATATATCTTAAGAAAAGCATCGTTATATAGCAAAATCTCAAAGAACTGGCTCGATCTTAACTTAATACCGCTGAACATTTAGCCAACATAAAAAAAAGTGTTTGTAAAGATCCAGGCACTCACTGAACATTCATTGAGCATCTAATTTAGACCATTGGAATAGCCGAAAAGGTAAGAATCGCCACTACCAAGTCAATATTCGCGCGCTGAAATCTCAATGCGGTGGGTTTTGCTTTGATCGCATAGCTATAACGGGCGTTCAGTCTCGCTAAACACATAACAGTTACCGATTGGATATACGCCCAGTAGGCTGCGGTCACATCCCTACGTCCTTCCTTTTCGTCATTTCTTTATGACGAGGCATAGGAGGCATCCGCTGGCTGGCGTGATTGGTCATATTTAACGAACGAAACAAAACCCTGTACGGTATGTTTAATGTTCTGAAATGTGAAAGTCTAAAATTTGTTAATCAAAATTGATGTTCAGTAACGTGATTATCTAAATTTTTATTGTATTTCGAATGTTCATTAAATTGGAAATCGCTCTTGGTTGATATTCTTTTTGGACGAAAGGAACGAACGGAATAATAATATACGAGGAAGTTAATAAGCGTACCGTTAAGTATTAGAGAAGAAATGACTCGCAACACGAAGCCTTTCTCTCAATTTAGGGACCCTTTCGCCTACGTATGTGTGGGCGGCAATGTGAAGGAAAAAAGAAAGATATTTGTGTACATAGGTATTGCGATACGTTTGGTATTTTAGAAATATTGACTTTTGTTCGCGTGGTGAGTTTTTCAGTGAAAGGGTTTCATTTTCGAGAAGAGTAGCTCGTTGTTTTGTTTAATAATAAATATTTCAACGAACTTGTCGAAAAACCTCTACGTATCGCGAGAAGAGTTCTATTGTAAAGATATCTTAATAAATTCATTTCCCAAGAAGTTTCTTCCCTTAACCTCTCTAAAAGACTTATATACTTAACGTCGCGTTTTAATGAGAGAGATAGAAATCTACTTTTAAGCGAAATTTTTTTTGCCTCTGCGATAATATTTTCTTTGAATAAACGACATAAATAATAATTTTATTGCATAAAATTGTTCAAGAGATTGGCGTTTGAACAAAAGCCAAGTATTTATTTACAAAATGCTGCAAAAACGGTGAAGCATATTGTACTGGTCCTAATAATGGTGGATTTTAAGAAGAAATGTTCGTCACAAACGACATCGTTTTATACATGCGTATGCAATTGTATAGAGAAACGTGTACAATTTTCCAAAGCAATTTCATATTCTCTTCGCCTCATCTCGCATTCCACCCTTATATGGCGTGATACAGCCAACAGCCAACAGTTCGCTGGCAGAACTATATTCAAATACAAACTATCCCTCAAACAATTGGTTTTCTCTTCACTTCACTTGTAGAGTATTTTATATATATCTTTAATAAAATATAATAGAATTTGCTTTTGCGCCCACTTTACACCTTAGCAGCAGTCAAGCATATTATAAGGCATCGCAGAATTTTTATTCCATAAAAATTTTAATAGTTGAAAAACGCAATTTTCTTCTCTAACGGTAGTAGTTTGGACTTTAGTCTTCCCGAATGTGTGTGCTTATGCACACTAAAATATGAAAATTTATATATAGAATATAAAAGTCTTGAGTTATTAATGTTTATTGCAAATTATTTCGTGCAAACTATTGCGTTTGAAAAAATTATGAAAGAAGAGTGTAAATTTTATGGCAAACGTAAGTGTTTTCTTTCGTCTTTAAAATCTACACCTCCTGGGTGGCGAATAAATGGAATAGTTTTTCACAAAATTCATGCATACGTTTTATATGACCACTTGGAAATTGTGAATTTCACTCGGGTCGCTGATAGTGCTAAACTACTTCGTAGACGGCATTGTGCATTTGTAGTTTGGAAAATCTTCCACTGCAAAAATGAAAGGAATTAAACTTCTATAATATTAAAGTAAAAGTAAATGTTACGCCCCTTTGTTACGAAAAATTCGGAACTCGTGCTTTTTTATATTATAATCATACGAGCTGACATAAGGCAATTATTATCACACTGAACTTTTCGGTAATCCCGCGGTAATTGTTTCTCCGCGAAATTGTTTTTCCGCCTGTTTAAGCTAAGTAAGCTAACTAAGGCCGGCGCGTAGATCACTTTATTTTTAAAAAATTCAATTCTGGCTGCAATTGAAAATTGCGCGCAGCAAAGTTTAGTTGCATATCTGAGGGGAGTATCAAAAAACGAATAACAATTTTGTGTTTTCACCTTACTTGAAAGTTTTCAAATTACATTGAGAACTGATTAACCTACTACATTCCGATTTAATCCTAAGCGTCTTTTGTTTCTTGTACCACAAGTAAGGCGTTGAATCCAGGCGGCAGAATATTCGGCAGTCATTGCATTCTTTGATAATTTGCAGAGATAACCTTCAACGGTTTGGAAGAATTAAAGGGAAAGCGAAGCATCATTGGGGAAATGTACCGACTTACAAACAGCCCATATAGAAAAATAAAAATAATTTTAATCTCTTAACACTCCTGGCCACATATGTGGACGTTTAGTTTTTTAAATTATTAATTCACTACGTAATTAATGCAAAGAACAAAAGTTTCATAATAAATTATTCACTGCAAAATCTCTCAACAGGAAAAATGCAAATCTTATCAGATTGGCTACACTTGTGTATACATATACGATGCACTGCTGTTAGCAATATGAAAATATTTAAAAATATTTAAAAAAAGAAAAAAACTTTCCTGAACAAGCTAAAGAAAACATGTCTTTTTCTTTCTTCTGTCGGAAACTGTTCAGACATTGCTCGTGCACAGATCCCAAGCCTTTATCTTGAAATATATATTTCAAAAGAATGACTCTTTCGTTAAACATTGAGTTTGTTTTTCCGCTTTTGTATAGATGCCATAGGACCGCTTGAGAGAATAATGAGCACAAAATGCATTGTTTTGCTTTTAAAAGCAATGATGCAGTAGGAGTTAATTTTGTATCTTTCGACATCAAATGGCATAAGCAAGAACTTTCAATATTTCTGACAAATGCGAGCTCGATATCTTAATTTTTGCGGTGGACGGATAGACAGACAAGTCTAGATCAGCTGCCTATGACGCATTGATTAAGAATATATAACTTTTGCAGGGCACCTGATGGCTTTTACTTCTCTAGATATTGCAAATGTTTTGATGAAATGTACAAACTGTTCGCGATGGTCGGCGATAGATATAAAAAAGAAATTAATTATCAAAAGTAAGCAAAACGTAACATAATGAATTCTTCGACTATAATTTCAACTTTGATTTGTTAAACAATGACATAACATTAGTTTCGCAAGTGATTCTTTTTGATTAGATAAAAATCTTTAAAACATTGTACTCCTCTATCTTTATTCACTTCTTGGCATAATTTCAACATTTATTATGAATAAATTTCACTAAAATATGCATTCACCGCAACCATCTTGTAAATATAGTACAAAAATAAACTTCATATGCGATTGTGTAATAAAAGAAATGAAACCCTCTTCGAGAAAATTGTGCTTCCTATGGTTGCAGTCTGCCGTAAAGTTATGCACGCACGCAACGCATAACGCGCAAAAAATGTGTTTTG
This sequence comes from Glossina fuscipes, assembly GCF_014805625.2. NCBI lineage: Eukaryota > Metazoa > Arthropoda > Insecta > Diptera > Glossinidae > Glossina > Glossina fuscipes. The sequence goes on from NW_023998416.1 coordinate 16,123,670, forward strand.
CATTATTTTATTCTTTATATTTTTTTTTATAATTTTTTTTTTTCTTGCAAAATAAGACGAAGCAGATGTTATACTAATTGACTTCAACATTTAGTAACTCTCAGATCAACGCATCAGAGATTTGAAGGCTGTTCAGTACATCCTGTCCGTCGATCCATCTATTCATTCGCCAGTCTTTTAGCGGAAAACTTAAAATGGAAAGTAAAAAATTGATTATATTTAGTATTTGTCCAAAACACTTTACACAGGTTTAAAAACACTTTTATCACAATCATTAATAAAATAATTCTTGACACCCACGATTGGTCCACTAATATTGATTCTTCTATAGCTATGCTATTGGCCGAAGGTTGGAAGATATGAGATCGAACTTGTCGTCGTCTTAAAATTTTAACATGCAGGCATTTTAACCATGCCTGCTCGCCCGGTCCATTTGTTTTTCGAAATTTCACGATCGGAAAACTTGAATTTAGAGAAAACTTCTGAATTTATTATCGTCAAAAGCCAACAGCGAGACCCCCAAAATAATCCATCGATGTTGCAGCGTTAATAAGAAAAAATTCAACGTAAAAACTTCTTAGCGGCGTGTTTTTGTTTAAAAAAAATATTAAAAAAAAAAAAAAAAAAAAAACAAAAGGAAACCTTCATCTCTTATGGGTGTGCAAGTTTCGCCTTAAAACGCATATAATTTTCCCATTTTTTTTTTTTCTTTTTAATATTTTTAATACCTTGTTTTTTTTTTTTTTTTTTTCTTTTTCTTCATTCACAAATGTTGAGTTCATAAATTCTAACGATATGTTAAGTAGGAAACCTTTCTTATTATTATTATTATTAATTTTTCGTCGTTGTTGTTTTTTAACTTCTTAAGCATAATGAAAAGTTATTTATTTACATGGGGATTTCAATTACACATAATTTTCCCTCATTTTCTTTGTTACAAAACTAAACGTGTATTATTACGCATATTGAATTTCACACTTTGATGTTTTCCTAACCAAAGCAAATGATGACGGTTGGCTGACCAGTCGTCAAGCCGACAAATCAACAAAAAGGCAAGGGAGCAAATGAACTTAAAAGAAACAAACACTTACATGAATAAAGGTGACTTTAAAAGCCGAAAGCCGCCTCTGCCTATAGACGTTCAGTTATTTAGATTACATAATTCACAAGCAGTAGATTGGGGTCCACACATTGTGTGTATGTGGAAAAGAGCTCAGTTTTCGAACAATTAGTATAGTAACTGTGAAATCTCCACCCTGAGCAATTGCTTTTATTTGTTGTTCTTGGCATTTCACTATTTATTGTTGTAATACCTGTAATATACATAACATTGTTATACCCCGAAACAAGTCAAGGCTTTATTTAAATATGCTCTTTAGCAAATCATGCGGAACTTCAAAGTGTTTTAAATACTTACATATAGGTATGCATTAAAAATATACAAACATATATATAGTTACGTAAGTACAGTTCGTCGCAAAACATTTTCCTCTCTTCTTTCTTTTTCTTCTTGCCAATGATTTCCTTGTTCGGACAAAATTTGAAGGTGAGATAGAAATCATTTTCCAAAAAGAAAAGCTTATGAAGCTTCGGTTAGCTTCAAATTCGAATTTCAAATTAATTTTTCTGACTATGAATCTCTAACAATACAAAATGAAAATTTAGCTTAAAAAAGTAAATTGCATTATTGTCGGGCAAGGATTAACAATAAATTTCCAGCACCGCTGCTTCGTCTAATACTGTAATTTTGTATTGAAATGAGAAAAATTATACTTCGGTCCAACCAAAGGTGTATTTATTCTTCATTCTCTTTCGTAATAAAGTACCAAAAATTACACTTCGTTGACATATAGAGGCTCAGTTTTCATGACAGCGCTTGTGTGTGAGGTGCAGTTCAAAGAAGTTTGGATTGCATACTGAAATCTACATCTTGCCATATACAGGCGTACTTTTCATAGAGACGGATTCTACATAATGGTAAGCAGGTCAAAAAAACTGCTCCACTCGATCGAATGTTTTCACATAAATTTGGTACATCCACATATACAAGCACTCAGCCGCTTTTCCTTTGTACTTTTGACGGCAAATTTTTTCTATCTAATGGTTGTTTTTCAAACTGAAAATTTTTTCTATGTTATAGCAATTTCCAAACGAGACGTTCGTCCTTGGGCCAAAAGATGTCAGTGTACCAAATTTTGACGAAATATCTTAAAAATTGCGATCTGTAGATTGAATGAAATACGTATACATACATCAAATAGACAGGCAAAGGGACAGATAAGCTTAGATCAAGTCAAAAAATGATGTCGAGTCGATCGTGTAACCAAAAAATGAATTTATTTTTACTCGTTCTGAGTGTTGCATAGATTCGCGAGGAACTTCATCACCATGTAATATAGTTTGATGTAAGTACTCTTCTGGAAAGCACTAAGACAAGCGGCAAACGAACGAGCATAATTTTTCTTTCTGAAGGAAATCCTTAAATGCCTTGAATGGGCGGTGCTCCTTCTTCCGTTTTTGTGCTCAGGTATAGTGTTATGGTACCTCATGCGAATGGAATTTATTTCGTTATATGGTAAAGGTATCAGATTGGTCAGCGAATTTTCGGAAAATCACAGAAAATGGATCGTTCTTATCCATTGCATAAAAACTGGGCTAATTTTGTGCTATATTACCAACGTGGAATCCGAATGTTTTGATTGAGCCGTAAATTGAAAGGGGACTATATACCGTCTTTACTTTAATGCTCACTACTACTGCTTGAATTCAGCTTCTTCTTATTCTTTAATCGTCTATGTTATGATGACGGATATATTTACGATTAGAGACCATTTCAAATTTAGTGACTTTAATAAGGACAAAGTTTAAGACTGTAATATGCTTCAAAACGTCTGGTTTTAGCTTAATAATAGCTTAGAAAGAGTAAAAAAATCGCTTCGTCTGTGTATCAGTTTTGACGAACTCTCGAAAAAAGTTAAATATTTTTTCCGATAATTTTGTTATTTTCTAAATAAAGGACTTAATGGGGTGATGCAAGTAACAAGCATATCGTAGTAGTCGCTGTAAACTGCCATATATATCTAAACTTATGACATAAGGATGCTAAGTGACAAAAAAAGACACAAAAACACGCCTTGTGACTTGTGACATGCCGATGACGTTGCTCAGAATACGGCAGTAAGTAGACTTTTGCCAGCGACTTATACATATTGTACAGACTTGCTGCTCTTGCATTTTGCAAATTTTGGTTAATTTTGAGAAAACATAAAATTACTCACAAAAATTTATTTATTATCTTTTAACTAACGTTTAATATTAGAATTAATAATAGTTGCGAATAAAAAGTACGAGCGGCTTGTAGCATAAATGTAAAAGTAAAAAAAAAAGGAAAATATTTATTGTTGTTTTTGACGAAAAAAGTAAGCAAAAGCAAGGAAGAGCAAGTAAAAGCAAAAAAGAGAAATGTTTCGTCGAAGAAAATTTGCAATTGTTTTGTGAAGTACTGTGTGCACCAAAGTGAGGGATGTACCTTTAATAAAAAGTTAAAATTTATTTATTTTCATTGCTGTTAATTTTGCTGCTTTTATTTTACTTGTTGTTTTTTTTTGTTTTTTTTTTTTCTCCCAAGCTTTACTCTTAAAGGGTTATTGACCAGAATTTTTATGTAAACACACACGTTACCCTCTCGGTTCGTAGTTTTTTTTTTTTCTCCTACAATGTTTTTTGTTTTTGACTTGAGTTACTGCTAGTGCAGAAAATGGGCAAAAAAGGGAGTTTATAACTGAAAATAATATTAAAATTTATATATATACATGTACATACGCGTACAAACTTTGCAAAAGGTTTCCTTTGTACTTTTGCCGAAATGAAAGTTTCGAATTACACGAATACAAAGATGTGACTTTTATTTTATTTTTCTTATTCCAGCTGGAGGCTTTCTTCTTATTGTTACTTGTAATAGAACTTCTCTCCAAAGGGTTATCGAACTTAATATTTTAATTGTATTATATAAAAAGTTAAAACCTGGCAATCCTGCGTTAAATTTATGCGCGAAGTAAAAAAACTTAAGTCAAATAAACATAAAATCAAAATAATAGCAAGTAGAAACATAACAAGCGGCCATTGGCTACCATAAATACCCTACACTTACACTTTGCTCAATGCAATTATTCGTATAACTACCATTTAAAGTAAGACGTTGTATGGGAAATAGTCGAAAAAGTGGATACGATCCGAATTATTTTCTATAGCTTTCATCCTTCGACCCCAACATATCGATGCACCAAAATTCACCAAAAATTGCTATCTGCATGCAGAACACAAAAGTACATCAGACGGAGAGATGAACAGACAAGTTTAGCTTAGAGTCAGAATCACTTTCTGAATCGATCGTTATAATAAAAGCACAAGCTTAATATACCCTTGCACCACAAATTGCCCACGGCATAATGAAATAAAATCTATCGTTAGATTTTATTTTCAAGAGGTAAAATTTCTGAGTGTAATAGGAATAATAATGTGTTCCAGTAACTGCTCCACTTTAGATTATTAAAGTCTACAGGTGATTGACTGGTGATGACTGCTTCACTTCTATACATTATGGTGTGTGACGATCAATGCTGAAATCCATAAATTGTACAAATATCTAAAAAGATGTCGTTAGACATAACCCAACAAGATGTCGTTAGAAACAACCTAAAGCCGCCATTGCAAATATAGTGGGGCAAAGCATTATAAGTTTCAAGCATCCAACGAATTGGACATGAGCTTAAAGTATGAAAACTAGGAACGAGAAGCTGCGAGCTGCGAACTGCAGTTTCGTGGCTTATCTCGGATTTGTGCGGGTTGATAATTGTTACAGACAAAAAATTACCAACGATAGGTGATTCTATTGTTTTAGTAATTTTAGGTATAATTCAAGACAACAAAACAAAAAACTGTACCTTCACTTCAATTGCAAAGCGAAGAGAGATATTTGTTGCACCTTAGGAAGAGAAGGTATTTATGTTAAAGATAAGATTGGTTCGCGATCATCATATATAGAGGCGACTAAACATGGAAAAAGTTGGGACGTTGTAGAAACTGAAGCGTACCCGTTTCCATAAATACTTGTGAAAAGTGGACAATGTTTTGACTGGGACAAATGTGCGATATATTACAGAGTGGATTTTATAAGCGCAGAGAGTGCATATTGATTCGTCATGCTATGTTTTTCTAAATGCCTTGGCAATCAAAAATCCAGAGAAGATGATAATTAATACATTTTTAAGAACATAAATTGTTTTAGATGCAATAGGAAGCTTCGAGTAAGTTTTTATACAAATTTCTCGACACTGAGGAAATCTTGCTGTGCTTATATTAACGAATTGAAATCAAATGTATATTAAATAATTATTCGTAACTTACTTACTGAGAGTGCTGAGAGGACAAGGTAACTTTGCGCACAGCTTTAACAAACCTAAAATTGATTACTTCAATCATTTCTTGTCCGTAGCAGCAATTTATGCTGCATATATATAACCGAATTGTGGTTTATATTTCATAATGCGAAACTAATCGATATAATGTTGTCGGGCATGACAAATGTGGTCCCACTTGCTGCTTTCGATATTCATTCGAATTGAAGTCATGAAATTTTGTCAAAATCTAAAAACTAAAGCTTTGATGGATATCTTGCTGTTGCGGTTAGTAGTAAAATGGAACAAAACATGTGAAAATTTGTGTATAACTCACACAGAAATAAATCAATAGATGACATTTTGCGGGCTATCGCCAACTTCTCTGCTTCCTACGAAAACATGCTATTGTAGGGCAGTTTTATTATGGCATAGGTAAAGCATAGCAAGAAATCTTTAAGTTATGCCCCCTAAAATATGCAAAATAACATACCAGTAATTAAAGCAGAGTCTTTTGATAATTTCTTTTTATGATCTTATACATACACCTCTGCGAAGTGAACTCATCACTTGTACGCATATTTCGGATTAGCATTAGATCTTAAGTCAGATCGGCAAATACGGTTTATGTGGTCATTTATGGGTGAAAGTCGAAAACCAATTTGCCCACGAAATTTCCACGTGAAAATGAGTAATTACATGTAGAAAGTTAAAAAAAAAAAAAAAAAAAAATCTGAGAGAATTACATTTTTGCCGTAGAGGATGAATGTATATCCAAAGCTAGCCTCATAATTGTTTCAATTGGTTTAATGTCATTCCAAAATCCTTTCTTCTTAGATATCAGCTTCGCATAATATACTCATAAATGAACAACAAAATGTAACAATAACAGGGAAACATTTAGAAAAAAGTTAAAATATATATTAAAACCATTAAAAAAATTACATTTGTACTTTGAAATGAACCTTGTGTACACTTCATCTGAATAAGGCAAACTTTTGCAATTCTTAGCGCGGAAGTTTGCGCGTTCTTGACAAATACAAAGAAATTTCAAAATACTTTCTACCTTCCGAACAGAAGCATGTTGATGTATTTAATATTTAAAAAGAAAAAATTTTTCCCACAATTCAAGCAAAAATATATGAATCGATTTTCAGCATATTATCTTGCCTTAATGTTTATGACCTCAATAATTTCATTAGTAACAGGACAGCCGTACCGGTAATAAGTCAACAACTTCGACGAACACAGGCGCAAAGCGTCAGCAAAACATGACGATAAACGAATGGGTGAACGGATCCGCGACTTTAAACAGAATAAACGGGAATATGGCTACAAAAGTGTATTATGTTTGTGTATTTATGCCGTCTTAAGCCATGTAACGGATAAATATGTATTTGCGAATATATTTCAAAGATTTCTATCTGAATTTTCAACTACTGTTACTCTACGTACTTATCGCACGACAACTAATTTATGTATATATGTGTGTTATATGCCGGGGGCTGAAAATCATAGATCTAGTTTATGACTTCGTCTGTGTGAATATATACAGAAGAGCACTTAACAGCATTTTTTTTTTTTTTTTTTTGTCATAAACAAAAATCTAGACTCTATGCCATGCAGTCTTGTTCTTTTTTTATCCTTTTTTTGCAGACATTAGCAGTTTTGATAAATTACTTTTACTGTAAATAGCAACGAGGAAGTGTACTCTGAGCTAGCTGTGGTACCTTCTCTCTATCATTTACCATTCATTCAAGGCTGGGTAGACAGATACCAGCAAACAAATAACTAATGTCTACCTGTGGGTCTGCTTGTGTTTTTATATTTATCATATCACATCATATATATCATAAGTTATATATATATATATATATATATATATATACATATATACACATATAGATAAAGCTATATATACATGTATATGTGTATATACGGTTGAAAAAAATTGCATTTAAAAAATTGACCACTTGCAACAATAACAAGAATGACGGCTACTACAAGCATTTTCTTCTCCACAGCCACTAGGCAATAGAATCTTATTGCTGGCGAAATTGCAGTCATATGCGCCTATATATCTGTTTACTGGCAATTGGAACTAGACAATGCTAATATCTACCATTTGTTTTTTTTTTTTCTTTTTTAGTTTCCATACTTATCCTGTTGCTGTTGCGTTTGTTATTGTAGTTATTTTCAAAATGGTCCGTCATCCAAATCTAAATTTAATTTCACATCTTTCTTCACTCGTTGACTCACAAATTTACGTGCAAGTTATACAGTGGCTTAAGCAGTCATATTTATTTGTTTGTTGCCCTCGTTCTTTCCTCCTTGCATTTTTCCCTCGTTTTAATTGTGGTTGCTAAGTCGGCTAATTGTAATTTTGAAGACGATTTTGTAAGGAGAAAACCAATCATATGAAAATTATTATCTCTCCCTTGTATAGTGCTGTATGGATCGTGAACTCATTTATTATTATATTATCTATTAACATCTAACGATCAAAATTGTTTTATCTTTTCTTTGGCTCTCTTTATATACTTGTGGTACAAGGATATAGGACGTAATTTTGTGCGGATGTATGCAGTGTCCTGAAGGACATACGGTGGTGTTCACGTTTTAATTATACCGATCGTTTTCTCGATCGATCTAAGTTTGTCTGTCCGCTTTCTTCTATTCAACCTATCGGCCGCAAGTTTGGGTATATTTTCATATACGGACGTATTTTGGCCCAAGGACAAACGCTATTGGCCAGATCAATTTTCGATCGCTTCGCATATAACCCATTATTTCGAGAAGTCGTTTTACGGGCAAAGGTAGGACGATAAGGTAGGATATTTAATGGTGAACCGTGCCCCATTATAGTGTATTTACTTGTGCTTTTTTCTTCTTGTGTTCTTTTTCTTCTTTCAGCCTTAGAAAATTGCATCTCTTTATGTGGTGAATTAGCTTGATACTCCAAGCGCCGAGAAAAGAATTGTAGAATTTGTTAGAGTAAATTGCGAGCTTTTTCTCTTCATAATGTTAAGAATATTGTTTTTAATCTATGGAGTTATTGAAGTGCGCATTTCAAATGAATCGTTATGGCTAAAATTACAAAGTCAACATCCGTAGTGATTGAGTTTACTATAAAAGTAATACATTATTATTTATCCATTTTTTCCGTTTGTTTATATAAATTATAATCGCAGACAAGCAGAAGCTAAACCACTTCATGTTACCCTACTTACATTTGTAACAGTAGATATGTAAATAAGAAACCGGAATTTGCAATTGTTGGCTCTAATATCATATGTCATACACACATGCATGCCTGAAGTTGTTCTTTTTTACAGCTTAGACATCTGCCTACAATAAGTTGTCGTAATACCGTAGATACAGGAATGCGGACGAAAACGTCGACGTTTGTGCCAAATAAATAGCATTCGCTGACAGTATTCGCTGCCCGAACGATACAGCGGAAAGTATTTTTTTTATCGTATGCTGAGGATTGAAAGTGAATCTCTTTTGAGAGTCCCCAGCGAACAATTCATGGGTAGATCAAGGTCATTGCATTATACGAGATCCATCCATTTATCCATCTGTGCAGCAAATCCAATCCGCGATTCGTTCAAAACAATCAACTTAGTTTTTTTGTTGTGTGTATGACCATTCAGTCAGGGCATATCCTCTGCACACGTAGGCCCGATCGTGGTCGGGTGCGGTTGTCGGTAGAGAGGGATGCAAGGAGACAGTACAGCTTGGGTATGTTTGATTTAAAACTGTAAAGATCAGGCATAATGGGAAAGATCACTGCTGATAGATTGATCCAAAGACAGTTTCAACAATGGCGGGTTACGGTAATGCGTCGTACCGATATGTAGGCAATTGCAGGGCGAGTGGATGGAAACGCTGAGAAAGCCTTATGATCCTGTTAAAGGACTTAATTGGTGGACAGATCTCTACTGTTTCTGTAGAAGACTTGCCAAGGATGTGGCTACAGGCACTATTCATACTCATACGGATGTACTATAATCACTGTACAGCCCACATTACGCCGACGCTCGGAGGCGTTGAGAGTTATAGACACGCCGTCTTCATTCATGAGCGCCTGAGCCTTTCCTTGTACGCCGTAGAAGCAAGGCTTGGAGACTCCCATCCGCACTTGCGAGTTACAGTCTAATTCTGAGAACTACTCGCGTATACGGCTTGCTCATTAAACTCGAGTCCATCCTTCCTGTGGTTGCAACGTAGTATAACTGATAAAAGACTCGTTACTTCATTGCTAAATTTTCTAACCATGAACTTATAAAATGTTGTCACATTTTACACATCTAACGCTTTAAAGTGTATAACAACAATTTTTTGTGATTCTTGAGCTTAACAGTCACCGAGTTTGTCTCTAAGGAGAATCTAACTTTTTTTGAAGGCCTTGCCGTGAGTATATTTTTTAGGCCTACCATTAGAAGACCGAATTTTTAATTATATTAAATGCAGTCCACAAAAAAAATCCTTGTTACAAAACTAAAACAAACAACAAAACCCAACAATAATAACGATTTAGAGAGAGGGAGGGTATGATTCTAAAAAGCTTAGCCCAGCGTTTGTTTTGTGAAAAAAAAAATTGAAGGAAACGCCAACGAACCGAAAGTCAAGTTTAATACTTTAATAGCAGCAAAAAAAAAAAAAAAAAAAACAACAATGCAGAATTTTTCAGTGCTTTTCCTTTCTCCGGCACTCAATCCTCCTGAACGTATTCAACTTTATTATGAATTCATAACCATCATCAACTACATCAACATGTACTGCTCATTATACTAACAACAATTGTAACGCTCCACACTCATTGGGGAAATTGTTTTTATGAAACATACTACGCAGCAGGCAGTCAGGCAGTCAGGCATTCCGTCGTGCGGCCTGGCAGAATAAACCCTTGCACATTTTATTCAACCCTAACTACTTATACTAACGCAGGCGTAGAGAGCGAAAAAAGTGATAAAACAAAACATCATCGTTAAAAAACGTGCAATTAATACTTATGCTTACACTTAGCATAGCGGAATTTTCTTTTTCTCTTGCCTTTTTATATGCTGCGAGGGGGGCCATGCATGATGGTATATATGCATAGCACTTCATCAACACAATAATCGTTAGAATTTTTCTTCTCGTTTTTTTTTTTTTTTTTTTTTTTTTTTTTTTTTTTTGTTTCTTTGCATTATTACGTGTATTTGCTTTAATGCTTTACAACAGCTTTTACCCTTGAATTTTCATAAAACACTTGATGCACTCACTCACTAACTTACCTTACTATGTTCACGTACGTTGCCTACTTTTTACATTTCAATAACCAGTCAGAACAGTCGCTTTATGACAGATTACTTTACTGTAATGGGACTTGCTATAGTTACCAGTTACCTTGTGCCTGCAACGTTTTTTTTTTTTTTTTTTTTTTTATGTTATTCTTTCAGCTTTTCCTATGTAAAGGATTGAAAACAGAAATTGAAGATCATGCTAGAAATATTAATGAAATATTTGGAAAAATAATATTAATTGGTTGATGTGCACCTATATGCATCTATATATATTGCAAATAAAAGATATAGAATTACGTTTAATTAAACTTGTGTATGTTTCTACAATCACAAAAAACTTATATTATACTTTCAAAAATGGGTGTTTCCATATGAAACACTACACGCACTGCAACGTTGCAAATCAAAAACTTGTTACATTCGTTTCTCGCTTGGTTTTTTTTTACGATATCTTTTTGTTAATTGTAAAAAGAGAAGAATCGTTCGACTTTCTATATATATGTTCACTTCTCACGATCTGTGGAATATCCTTTCTTTTCGTAAATAATTGAAAAAAATAAAATTAAAACAAGTAAAAAAATTATATTCGGTTTGAACCGAATCTTTTGTATTCATCACTATTTATACCGTATATTTTCAGAATAAAAGAGACATGTGGACGTTATAGGCGTGTCCTTTCAAAAGCTTAGGTCAAGTTCACATTCTTTTCCAAATTGCTCGGCGATATCTTCATTTTCGCTAATGGGAGAATGTTTACCAACACGATATTGCTGTCGATGTTAAAGACTGGCCTGCATCAACCCATAATTTCTTATACTTTTCCGCCTCTCTTTAATTCGGCGTAGATATGGATACATACTCTACCCGTCTACATTTATTCGTTCTGCCATGTGTTTGCGTGCCCATCGCCTTCATCCAGTTTTGCTTGCAATTCCTTTAGTGGCTTCAGATTATTTAGAGCTATTCCCTGATGGAGTTTCTCCTTTCTTATCGGAATTATGACATTTAAGTTATAGAAATTAGATTCAATGTGTTAAAATTTGTGAAACGTAAATCAAGACAAATTTGTTAAACTTGGTACACTGATGTGCTGTGGCCTAAGGATTAACCCGACCATTTTTACCTTCACCTCACTTAGGATGCGTTATTGTTAAGAAGGCAATATACGAAAAAACTTGCAATTTTCAAAATTTCTTGACAAAATTCGCTGAGTGCACACGGCACACTGAACTGTTATATGAACAATCTCAATCGGATAGACCAGTGTTCTATATATAAATAAACCTTTTCCCAGTCGGTAAGCATCGTAAAAAGTTTTTATCTTTAATATTGTAGTTTCAATGTGTTGTTTCTCCTACACCTACAGAATAATAACCTTTCCATTACTTCTGTTTTCAAGAAGTCCTTAAAAGATGAATTTATTGAATAGAAAAACGGCATTTCTTGTCTTCCTTCGTGTCCTATGGCCTGTTCTTTCATATGCGAAATGGTGAACAAAAGAACCTCGAAGTTATTCACAGAATATCAAACATTAACCAATAATGGATATTCACTACTTTACAAAATTGTTTGCCTTTGCAAGTTGATAAAAAGGAACGAACCAAAGTCTACCGTCCCTAGAAATGTCAATTAAAAAAGGAAAAAAAGATTGCTTTAAAGAAGAAAAACTTCTTTCTGACACATGGAAATAGGGTTGAAGTAGAATAAATAAATAAAAACCTATTCAGCCAAGGCAGGAGCAACATGTACATTGCAGCCGTGGTTGGAAATACATGATTCAACCTTCCGGTAAAACGATTGTAGGCATTGTAAGAGCAAAGAAGAATTCCTTCGAAGAGCTTTGCTAAGTTTGGTGAGAATGAGAATGAGAATGTTCCAACTGCACATTTAGTCGGTCGCCTCTAACCATCTGTTGATCAAAATGCTTTTTTAGCGGATTTGTCCTTGGGCGATGGGAACTAAAAAGTTAAATTTGCAGGTCGGGACAACAAAGGAAAACTAATCATATATTGCAAGCACTATACTAATATTTATGCAATCGTGTTCATGTCGAATACCCAACACATTTAGATCTGTTTTTATACGTTTTTTTTCTCTTTATCGGCTAATTCGCCAATTTTTGATTAATTTAAAATCTGTCGAAAAATAAACAGACAAAGCAATCAAGGGTAGGAAAATAATCATTTACTAAAACACAAAATGAGGTAAAAGCACAACAATCAGTGGCTAAAGTAGTTAACACATGCACACAAATTAACAAAAACATTACAACCTCTAGTGTATTTTAATTATTTTGCCTGAAGTTCAGTGACTGTGCTTATATATAGTTACCAAATTTAAAAAAAAAACAAAAACATACACAAACTCGTGTAATGATAAATTTGTATGTATTTAGTTACATTATAGATAGATATCCACTAACATTAAGTCATTGACTTTGGCCGGTAAATATTGTGAAAACTAATTGAAATCTCTTCCCTAATTGCGATTAAAATTAAACTTGAAAGTATTTGCGAACACTTTTTCTCCATTAAAACGAAAAAGGAAAAAATGTGAACGCAGAGAAGAAGAAGACTATAAGCGTTCGTTCTGCGACGAATTTCGGATACGCGCCTCTTTTGATAAGCACGCATGAGAAGCGCTGAATGCTCTTGTTAATCGTAGAAGTAGCAGCGCATTGGGGAGATTAATGAATATTCAATTTTATTTTCAATATTTCGCCAATACTTAATCAAAATTGGCGAACCGCTTTCGCTCTTGTTTATTCGCTATAATCTTTTGAACTTTACGATTACGAAACGGCCGCGTAAAGACCTGCTTAGAACGACTTCACACCTTCATTTGATTACATTATATATGTACATCTGTAATTGCAAACATCATTTGCAGCAAACTTGCAAACACACACACAATTGAAGCAATTAAAACACATACCATGTATTATGTAAGTAATATTTAAGCAATTGGTGGAAATATTACGGGCTTGTCTTATACACTTGCACTTCACATATCATCTTTATGTAACTGTCATACACACGGCACACGTTGCCTGGACTTAAGCAAAAAAAAGCTTCAGCGTTCAGAGTATGACGTTCCGTGCTAAGTAAAGAGGAAAAGCTCATGTGCAAAGATAATTACGAAAAAATACTCTTACTCTCATCTGTTGTTCTTACTCTTCTTCAAAAGACAAACATAAATAAATGCTTAAATGTGTTAAGTGTTTTTAAAGAAAAAGTTACATCAGCTTTTATTATTGTTGAACACTTTTACTCCACTTTTTACGAAAAGCAAAAACTATTTAAGCAGTAACGCCTCTATAAATAATAACTTAGAAAAAGCAGTTTTTTGGCAGCTTTTCTAAATGCGCCGAAATGTAGCGAAATAGTAACAACATTGATTAAGATTGCTAGTGTATAGTTTATTAAGTATTGAAAAAAAAAATCGTATTACTAGGAAATTATGCCTTGTGTTTAGCATCTAAAGAACCCAGTAAAGAATGACGAATTAATATATTTTAAAATTCGAATAAAACAAGTAAAAAAATTAAATTCGTTGAGTCCGAGTCATCGTTTACACGAAAAAAAGACAAAAGAAGTAAATAAGCAAAATTCGCATGCTCTATAATATGGAGTGGACGCAGTTGATTTCTTCTATTTTCAAAATAAAAGTTATTGACGTAGACGCATGAGGGGGTTTCGGGCGTGTCCTTTCAAAAGTTTAGGTTAATTCCAAATTCTTTCACGAACTTTTAGGCGACATCTCCATTTTCGCTAACGGGAGAATGTTTACCACAAATACTACAAAGTTGCACAAACAGATGGATGGACAGACGGGCAGGCGGACATGCTTAAATCGGTTTAGGATTTGATGCTGATCAAAAATATATATATACGTTGTGAGTCTTCTGATGCTTCCTTCTTGGCGATGCAAACATTTTGACATCCTCATCCTTCGGTGAGGGGTATGACAAAACTTCCTTCGGTGATGGGTATATATAATATGTTTTTTTTTTTAGCTTGGGTCCTATTTCAAACCAATTGCATGACATTAGATTTTTGTAAAAACTCGGTTCGGAGATACCAACTTTTAGCCATGTGTTTTTATGAATTTACGAATTTGCACCTGTTTCATCAATAACACGAAAATAACCTTGAGTTTAACATCATCGAGTGTTTGCGGTTTATTGAAGTAGGAAAAAAAAAAGCTCCCTTGCAGCCATATCGCGTTTGTGAAAATATTTTGAGCTTATCCCTTCATACAAATCGATCGTGACGCGAAATGTATAGATGACGATCATCTTTTAAGTCGGAAAAAATCGGGAAAATTCTATTATTCCCGAATTTTTTTACACATCTTGCTTCGCAGTATCGATATTTTTACATTGCTGACGTGTCGGATACTTAATCTCACATTTGACCCGAATTTTTTAATTACGTTGCGAATAGCGTGCTGTGCAGGTCGATTATTTTGAACATAAATTTTACAAATAGTTGATGAAACGTAGTTGCCCCAAATAGATTCATTATTTTTGTAATAAATTTTAATAATTTTCACAGGCTGTGCAACAGGCTGTATATTTTTTCATGAGGGCTTGCCAAACAATACTAAGCCCAAATGTCAATTCTGATGGCGATCTAAAAATAAAATTGCATGGTATGACGTTTAAGAGACATATAAAACTAATATGACCAATTGTTAATTTTGAGCCATGTTGTTATTAATCGACTTTCTGCGAAATGTACAGGAGAAGGTATAAACAATCATCCTTCGTTGATTTCGTGTTCTTTCGCGCAAAAGTCTTTTTTAATAAGCATAATTAAGAAAAATGCGGCCCACTTTGTTCCAACTTTTCTTTTTTCTTTTTTATTCTGCACTCTCTCCATTAGCCCAGTTTATCTCCCTAATCAAAGATTATATAGACAATGTAATAAACGATATATATATGTATAATAATATGTAATTTTTCTCTTTTTATAAGCCGCGTAATGTGATATAAAATAAAGAATGTTTTCTTCTTCTTTACTTTTTTTTAAAGAAATTCTATATCAAAACCAAACTATGATTTCTGACCTAACGTATTCAAAGCCAAAGACACGCAGAAATGTATGTGCTCATGCACTGATAAATCATAAATAAAAAGTAATAGTAAATGCTGATGAATGGTAGCCAAATACCATAACACTTAATCAAAGTATACAATACAATACGATCGTAAACGTATATTACAAAAATTATACAGAACTGTTTAGCTGGCTGACCGGGCCATAGTTAAAAGCCAAGTGCACACCAAAACGGGCGACCAACCGAACATACATACTATACGAGGCAATGGAAATGCTTGAAAGAGATTCTAATACTTTGTAGTAAATTACAAGTAACGTTTGTCGGTTCACATGATCATTAGCAAACATTATCATTATTGACAACAATTTGTGCAGACCTTGTTTAAAGCTGTGTAAAAGGATAGATTTTTTTTATTATTTTATTCATTTTGTTTTTTTTTTTGTTTTGGTTTTTTGCAGTCTTTATATTTGGTTTTGAAAAGAGAACGAACAGCACAACTTGGCTTTGCTAACAACTCAGCACACATTGTCATTGGCCATAATGTTGGCGTATTATGATACGTCCGTCCGTACGTCCGATTACAATGTTGTTGATAATGATGTTGTTTGATGACCATATATGACATAATGATCCATAGCTTCATGATTGCCTACACATGGAAGTATATCTTTGTTGTTATTGTTGTTGTTTTTGTACTCTATCCTCCAAATAAACGATCATGATTTCAAAAGCATTATTGCTTGCCATTGAGTACATGAACAAAGTCTAAAGAAAAGATTATATGCTTTGTTCTTAATGTCGCTAAGAAATATTTAACAATTAAGGTGGGGTTCATGGCATGAGGAAATAATCCCAATAGGAATTGCTATAAAAATGTATTTCTTTTTTTATTACTTTACCAAATTTAATCACTCACCTAATTATTTTGGATAATAACTATTTTGATTATTACTTATGCATAGATTTATTATTTCAAAGCTAATCAAAGTGATTGATTAAATTTGACTTATCGTATGTATAATTAAAATCAATTCAACCAAAGACTGATCTCGTTGGTCAGAGATCGACTCATTTAAACGGTAACCGACACACAAACTACTACGCATGCAAACAAATTCCTTGCACTGAGCTGATGAACTAAACGTGAATGAATGCAGCTCAGGCTACAATTACCAAGTGATTTGCAAGCGTTTTTGAGCAAAATATTTTTGTCTTGGAAGCGATTAGATTCGCATATGTTCGTCCGTGCAGAGTAAAAGCAACCAAGAAAATAATAATTTTCAGCTTAGGCTAGTGCACCCCACGTATTCCTCGAACTTTGCCTCTTCCCCGATCGACGCATTCATATTTAATAGCTCGGCGCTTCACAGCTTCACAGTTGAAAAGCCGCCAAAATTTGTCGATGTTTATTTCGCCTTCAAACCAGCAAAACTTCTGTCGCGATCAATCAAGGGAAAAAGATAAAATATACAGAGTAGAGGAAAAACAAAAAATCAACACTGAGTAATATAAGCAAATGAAACAAAATGCAAACAATAAGAGTTCAAAATATGATAGGGATTGGAGAAAGGAGATAAATTGGGAAATCTTTCTGTTTTCGCAACATCCAAAATGGACGTCAATCGCGCAAAGGTTGAGAATATGTTACTTAGTGAACAATGTTACACTGTGAACTAACAAAAACACTATAATATATTGCCTTTATAAAAATAGCTTAGATATCGAGGTAAATTATTCAAACAAAGTAGTCAAACGAAACGTCAAAGTGAGTTTTACTTAATTGCGTTTTGCTGTACAAAAGGTCTACTCCCATAGCAATAAGTTTTTCTTACTTAAAATTCTTTTTGAGATTTGCGATAAAAAAAAATTCTATTGAAAAAGCTGTAATAACCA
Organism: Glossina fuscipes; assembly: GCF_014805625.2. NCBI lineage: Eukaryota > Metazoa > Arthropoda > Insecta > Diptera > Glossinidae > Glossina > Glossina fuscipes. The sequence continues at coordinate 16,141,314 of NW_023998416.1, forward strand.
ACTTGATTGGCGCTATATTAATTAGTCTAATATATCTTCAAGTAGATTTTTGATCTCGCATATCCATTTCCCTAACATTTCCATCGTACTTTCGATTTCTTTCACTCGTCTAAATGTTGTAACATGCAGTAGATTCTCCTATAAAGAGGTCTCACATAAGATATGTGTTTGCTTAATATTGCGGAAAAATTGTGGTTTGTTGTGATGTTCGTATCACACAATCCAAGAGCATAAACAATACTCTGGATGTGAAAAATGGGCATGAAATTTTAATTTCAATTTCCTTAACCTAAATTAGGTATCCTTCCCCCGGTATTATATTTGCGGCTGCTGCCATCACATTCTATTGACATAACCATGAATGGCATAAATAGTCTTTAGGGAATTGTTTTCTGGCAAATTTATGACAGCCTCAATCAAATCGATAAAACGACAAATATGGTTTTAAAAACAAATCACACAAAACACATAAAAATCTTTTTCAATCAATGCATTACCGCATATACGGAACCCAGTTTTACTGTTAGACGACGTCTGCTAGCATGCAGAACGGACGACGCAGGCATTAAATGTCACGCTATTGCAAATTGATGACTTTTGAATAAAGCCTGAAAAATCCTCAAATTCCTAAGTGTGTTAAGCCGAATATGTTCGTTTCGGTTCAGGTGCTGCGTTTAACGCGATCAGTGTCAGACACTGACAGAAAGTGCAGGCAACCAACGGCTAACGTGACTTTACTCGTGTGATTGTAAAACTTTAACAGTAAACAGTAAAGCTCATCAATTGTGATTTATAAGCATTCATTAAAACATGGCTATAGCATCGGTCGTGTTTCATGAAAATAACATTAAAAAAAAAAAGATAAACTAATCGATCACCAACTCGATGTGGTTCGGATCGGATGGAAGAATGTACGACTTACTTTCAAAATAACAAAAAAAACTATGTATATATATAACCTATAAAACAGTAAATTTTTGCCTCAACTGGTCGCTTTTTTTTTTGCTTCAGTTTTGTTTAGCTGCAAAGAGAAGAGATATTAAGGTATAAGAAAATCAGCTGCCAATAACGATAATGTGAATGTTGATAATGCGTTGGTAGCACAACACTTGCTGTGCTATAATTGCTTCTGTGCACAGACTTTTTCAAACTTAACTGCTTTCTTGTCTGCGTTCTCAACGGTTGCATTACTATCATCATAATCAGCATTCGCGGTCGTCATCTTCTGTTTGGTTGCAGACGTAAAGATACCAAAATTAATATCTGGTAACCAACAACTCAACATTGTTGTTGCTGTTATTATTGTTATTTGTGTTGTTTATTTGTAAAAGTGGTGTAGGCTCTTTTGTAAGACTTTATAGTTAGACCATGACATCGTCATTGCTGCTGCTGCTGCTGCTGTTTTATGCCTTTTTTTTTTTCTTTTCTTCCACAATTACGATTTTTATCGATTTGTTGTGGAAGTTGCTTTACCTTGATCCAACCTTAAGATGTTTTCTTTTTTCTTTCTAAGACGACTGAAAAGACTTTTCTTGTTGTTGTTACTGCTGTTGTTATTGTTGATTGTTGCTGGTATTGAAGGTGGCAATGATTCAATTGTTTTCGTTTATGCTGCCATAAAAAAAAAGGCTACAAATGTGTTGCATAGTTTCCTTATTCTTTTCTTACTTGTCAGCATACGAACGCGTTTAACTGCGTACAATTTTCAAGATGTTTGTTTTGTTTTCCTTTTCTTCTCTTGCTTCAGGGTTGATGTTTTTCACGAAGCGAAAATCATGTAAAAAAATGCCTTTTTATTTTAACTCATGAGAAGCCATTCGACTTTATTATTACTCATTAAAACGAAGAAAAATCAAATCAATCAAACATGATTACCTTCGAAAAGGGATTCGTCTCGTCATTTCTTTGATGGCATGTTTCCCCCTAATTATGAAATGCGACTATTATTTTCTTCGTTGGCGTACTCAGGCGTAGCAGTTTTTTGATTTTAACTATGGTGCGTAGTCAACATGTAAAGTTAAAACACTTAAATCTTTCGGCCGATCGTTCGATCCACTATACTGCGGCCACCATCCCCCCATTTCTTTCTTTCTTCCTCTTTGCTACATTTCTTTCTGACCGTCACCGTTTTACCCGAATAAGTAACATTGTCACAAATATATTTACTGTTAATTTCAGATGACATAGAAGCAGCAAATGAGACTAACATTTCAGGCCAATTATTAACTGCATTTATTTTGCTACATTTCACTTCCTAGAGTGCAACTTCTTAAGATTCTTCATTTGAACATTCGAACGTACGGCTAACTTTCACAACACAACAAGAACTATGTATTTAACCTATAAAACTGTTCATTTTTTCTTTTAGAGAAACTTAACAAATTTATTACTTATTTTATGGTAGTAAGATATCAAAATTTATTCCTCCATTCCTGCATAATTTCCCAAACTTTGAAATGCTGACCACGTGCCTGGTTCAATAGGCTTAAGCCTACGCTTCCTTCTTTAATGGAATATTCCTGTTTGCAGGGTTTGTACTGTCCGTACTTCATTTTGAAAGTTATATACTATTTTTTAAGCGCTGCGCAATTCAGAAGTCGTGGCATAACGTTTTGTACTTTTGGTGAGAAAGCGAAACTGAAACTAGCAACACAATGTGACACTTACGGCGGCCTATATATGTGAGTGTCAAATAGGGAAAATCATCAGGTCATATTTTCCTCTTAATATTTTAACGTCTTGTCATCTTTGTTCTCTAGGGCATATGATATTTCGGCCTGCGTCGCCGGTCATAAATATATTCACTCAATGTTCAGTTGGCACAGTACGTTCGCGAATAAAATTCCGCACATCCTTTAGCTGCTTGAATCTTCGACAGGATACATTTTGTTCCAGTAATGGTCGGCATTTTTTCTTTGCTCACTAATGGGAATCGCCATTGTGTTCTATCATGCTAACTGAAATCTCTTGCATCCCGTATGCAGTCTTTTCGTCCCTTACTTGTTATTTAGGGACCCTATCATTTGCTTTTTTTTATATAAGATAATAATGCGGGAAGTTCCCCGCCCTCTCGTTAGATAACTTGGCAATGCCAAGTAAAAAATTTTCGATTTCGACCTATAGTCCCCGTTTTTATTACAAAAGTGCAATAGCAAAACAATAGTAGTAATGAATAAAATTTTTCAAGAAGCAAGAAGTGTTTATAAATAGCTTTTCAGTTATAAAACTATATGATGATGAAGACTTGCTATCAAATAAACGCAATTTCAAGCGCCGTATGTAAATAGCTGCACGGACCATCGAACTGTGTATAGAATAAGATTAAAATTACAAGCAAATATACGGTAGGAGATGCAACTTTTATTTTTGTGCAAGCCCTCTACTCCGTAACCAACAAGAAAAAAAAAAGTTTAGCAATAATTCTGCAGACCCTCATGAGCTGATTAGACGAAAGTTTAGAAAATTCATGCGACCCGCAATCTTTACGTAACGAATGTCTCTACTACCGACTGACAATTGTACATTCACCACAAGGCTGAACCGTGCTAGAGTTCCTTTTCTGCCACGATGACTTGCCTTTGTTTGCTAAGCCTCAAGAAAAATATTTCTTTGCCACGAGATTTTAGAATAGGGCTTAGATCCAAGTTTTATGAAAACTCAGTTTCAAAGAATCAGAGTCATCATAAATGTTTTGGGATGTTATTTACGACTTTAACGAGTTCAATGGATGCTTTAAACTTTGGAGAATCTTTGGGAAAGCGACTTCATTATCTGCGAGAAATTTTTTTCTTGTACATTTCCAACTTTTTGCCAAGCGATTCGCAAAGATGTCAAATAAGTCCCCGCTGGGTAGTTATATGGACTATGGCGGTCGCTTTATAACTTTTTTAATCTGCTGAAAGGTCTTTACAAAGTGTTCAGGTTCATTTGAAGCATTTTTAAATAAAAATACGTTAGTGAAACTGCGCCGAGACGACTAAGTTAAGTAGATATGAAGCGGAGAGTGATTCGAAAGCAGGAGTTGAAATTTTTCTCTCGCCAATCACACAAAAATCAATATTTTTAAAATCTGCCCACATTTCATTAGCTATGGCCAGGCAGGTAGATTAGATGTTTTTACGTTTTTTTATATTCTATTCGGGAGCAATTACGCTGCTTGCCGCAGAGTCCCTTAAGTTAATGACGCCTTGCGAGAGTTGCTTCGTTACTACAACTTGTTAATATTTTTCAAAAATAATTGCTTTTAGTGTTCATCAAATGTATGCTAAATAACTTGCTCGATCTTTATTATTCTCTATATTGTTCTAATAGATAAAGAGACGTTGCCTTTTGAATGCATCGGAATAATCTTTACAGGGCCGACTGCTAACTCAGTACCACGCTTCATGTGGTCAATCAGATGGTCAAGAGACCCCTTCTCAATTAAATATAATCGCCCAACCTTTCATTGATTAAGCTTAATTGGAAGCAAGCACGTGCTTGCTTATTTTTTGACGACCATAACGGCAGATTTGTCTGATATTTTCACACCCAATGGTAAAAAAATCGTTTTAATGCACTTAAAATAAATGCTTGCCGTCTTGCTTCTATATGCAAATTATACATATATAATATATAGGGATTTTCGATACGATATTTCTAAATTATTTCTAACAGTTGAATGATTTTGACGAAGTCGTTTAACCATCTTAATGCGGCGCAGCTCTCTAATACTCAATGATATTTGTACATGTATGTATGTGTGCATTTGTATTTATGACCTAACGGATTCATGAAATTTTTAGTTAACATCATTCTTTGGCCGGGTATGTTCATCGCCAGTTGGTTGCTGTGTTACCAGAAAATGACTGTAACACAAAATGACACAAAAAAATAAAAACGGAGAAAACCCAAATAAATGGATATATATATATATATATATACAGGCAAAAAACAGCTTCAACTACTTGTCTGTACGTGAATGTGTAAAGGACAAACAGACGTATGCACCAAATGTATGCATGTGCATGGCCCCCAGTAGATCTTGTCAGCCTTGACTCTTTTTACGCGACATGCCTGCAAGATTTTCTTGCACATTGTTGCAAATGCTACATTAGTTTATGTCTATGTGTGCTTATACATACATTTATACTTGTTTAACCATCATCATCATCGTCATCATCATTATCATCATCATCATCATCATCGTCGTTATCATTATCTTGAACATCATCATCAGCACGCTCCGTTTCTTCTCCGCCAACCATTAATGTGCTAAATGTTGTTTGCTGTGACTGCAGTTACCACTTTTTATGAGCAGTGTCTTGATATTTTATGATTATGCCTCTTAATGGGTCGTTTGTGTACGACGATATCTTGCTGTGACTGTTTTTTTTTTTTTTTTTTTTGGCTCAGCATAATGTTCCCGTTGTGCTTATTCGCTAAACGGTGTAAGCGCGCATACAAACCTGCATAATTTCCTTAGTGATATACATGCTTGTCGGTCGATTTAGTTCTTTGATTTGGTTTTTTCTATACGTCACTGTGTCTACTTGCAAAAATTCAAATGCCAATGAATGCATGCATCTAAATACAATGTTGTGGTGCGTTTGTTGTATCTTTTACTTACTATATAGTCTCGTCAGCTTCATTCTCTTGTCGTCATCAGCGTCATTTCATGTTCTTTGCTTATTGACAATAATTGTGAGCAAGCGCGCGTGTAAATTTGGACCATAACGTCTCAGTGTCGCCATTCGTTTAGCCAATATTGTCAGCGATTAAAAGCCGTTCTTTTCTTTTAGTAAATGGTGGCAACCATTCTACTAGTCATAAACATCAGTAGTATTGCTCCGATGTATGCTTGTTAACACAAATCGCAACGGACGTTCTTTTCTAACAATTTTCATTGAAAATTTATGTTCCAACTCTTTCATCGAAAACAAGAAACAACAAAAACACATACTTGAGCTTTTAATTTTAACCACAAAAATTGTTTTAAAAAAAATCTTATAGAAAGCATTAGAGTTTCAAATATTTAACACCATTCATTTCAACGATCAATTAAGTTAATAACGTTGGCGCTAAAGAAAGGGGGAAAAAATGTTTAAAACTTTTCTTTATTTATCAAACCGTTAAATGTTTAGCTCATCAAGCTGCAAATACCTCAATTCGTATGATATCTACTTTCTTGTACTTCTCGTATTTATCGAAAATTTTAACACTTTTCTTGATAATTTAGAATAGGAGTGGAGCGTATTCATATCTGAATTAAGCCATAAAAAGTGCGGTTTGATTGCCTAACAAAAGCAATCAAGAACGCAGAAGTCTGCAAAAGCCAATCTTGAAAACATTATTCTGCCATTTCTTGAGATGGAAACAGTGAACAATAATTCAAAAATCCCGTATATGCATATTCAAATGGAAACAAGTAAGTGAAACGATTCGAACCATTTTCAATAGCGCCTGTCTTTGGATCCAAAACACATCGATGTGTCAAACTTCATCAAAATATCTGAAAAGTTACAAATTGCAGGTTGAATAAAAGACTACATGACAGACGGGCAAACAAGCTTAGATCGATCTATTTTGAGACTGATTGTGAAACGATCGATATAATAAAAGTTGCGCCTACGTCAAGCTCTTCTAGGTGTCGTATACATCGGCACAAGGTGATTTTACCCTTAGACCATAAGTGATTCCTTCCAAACTGGATCAAGGAAATGATAACGAACAAATATACATATATAAATGAAGGTTCTAATATACCTTTAAACTGAACGTAGAACTTAGAATTTATAATATGACAATTGACGCTGGAGTTAAGGCTATAAATATTGGCTGAAACCAGTGAAAATAGTCCATCGATATTCAGATCAAATAATTCGAACATGTTATTTGATTTATATATTCTTTACTTATTGCGATTTCTTTACTTTTTTAGATCGAAGACGACAGTCGTTGCAAAATATTTGGTAAATTTCATTTGAACATTGTTAATTTTTATTTTGTAGGCTGACATGCACCTGGAAAGTACAATATTGGTGCCAGCACTCGGTCTACCACCACCGCCTCCTCATCAACCTCTTCCAGCCAGTGTAGTCAAGCATCGTAACGAACAGCCTGACATTCCAACAACAAAGAAACCAAAAAGCCTCGATGAGGCTCTCGCATACCAGCTTGAGTATCAACATTATCAGTCGCTCATGTATAGCGCTCATTGCGCTCAACAACAAAGGGTTGCAGCAGCAGCCGCCAATCAGATGTCCGCCTTTCGGCCGTGGCCGCAACCTAAGACTTTTCAACATGCTTACAATGCGGTTACGGCAGCAGCCCTTTCGACACTGCCGTACCTGAGCCAGGAACCCCCAGTATTGCAGAATCCGGAACGTGTGGTGCGTAGCAGCGATCGCGAAAGATTCGAGCGCACCTATCAACCGAACGTCGCTTTGGCTCCTCGTAAAAGCATTTTGTCGCAAGACCGTGAAAAAGAGCAGCGCGAATTCCGCGAACGTGAACGTGAAAGAATTGATCGAGAACGAGCGCGAGAAATAGAGCGTGAACGTTCACGAGAAAGAGAGAGAGAAAGAGAACTGGAAAGAGAACGAGAACTGCAAAGAAAGCATCTACAGCAACACCAACACGAACAGCTGCAACAACAGAAAGCCATTCACACTACTCATGGTAGTGTAGTTGTTTGCGACACCGATATACAAATAAAACAGGAACGGGCACCAACGCCCACTGAAATGTCCTCAATTTCCCCGCCTGTGGGTCACACAAATGGTGACGAAAGGCAAAGCCATGCAGATTCTCTTGGAGAGGAAGCTACCATATCCATGATTTCACCCTTAGCCTTAAATCGTAGTCAATCATCATCAATTCAACATCAACAACATCCAAGACGTCATGCATCAGCTTCTTCGTCATCATCGTCGACCTGTTCATCAACACCACCTCAACCTGCCCTGCATCCGAAGGCCCACAGTCACACTAGTAGCAACCAAAAGCACGCACAGCCACAAAGGAGCCAACATGTGGTAGGCTTGCCTCCACAGCAATATATGCGACAATCACCATCGCCTACCGTTGCTTTGAGCTGTAATAATTCCAATTGCAGTAATCCACGCAGTACACCCGAAGAATTCGGCGGATCTAATGAAATCACCTCATCAACCTCACCGTTACCCAATCATCTTCAACAACAGCAACAGCCTCAACTCAACAACGCTCAAACGATAATAGCAACAGTAAATCACCACAATAAATTATTGCCCTCTTCGGCAGCTATTAGCTACGGTGCTAATCATAACAATCACAACGAATTGACTGGACGTATACGCATCAGCAAAAATTTAATTAATCAAAACAATATACTAAGATCTCCTACACCTCCCCCACCTACAACTACTACAACACCAAATCAACATCTTCATCAATCACAGCAACAACAGCAATATGAATATTTCAAACAAAATCAAAAGCATTACCACCATCAGCATCAGCCTCATCAACCGTTGACAACACATCCCACCCATCATCAGCATCAGCAGCAACATCATCATCATCACCACAACGTACAGAATCAGCAACAATCGCCTTCACCTACACAGTCTTCCGGCAACAGTAATACGGGTCTTAATTTAAGCACAAATGCTACGCTGACTACAACAGCTCAACATAGTAAATCTTATTTTCACCCTTCATCGCATGCGTACACAAACCAAATTCCAGCACATCCGCCACCAAACGGTCGCTCGGCAATGATAAACAGTGAATTCGAATTGTCTACCGACACGGATGATGAAAGTGTTAATGATGGCGAACCTGATAGTAGCAATAGTCTAACACCGTGGGACTTGGCAACGGAAGCGCTAAGAGATTCACGTCCCAAAGATCGCGGACGTTTGCTAAACATGTTGCAAAGAATTTTAAATGAAAATCAACACTATCGTATTCAAAATCAACAACTCAAAGAGTTGCTTGAGTTACGAAATGAACAGATTAGTAAACTTAATCACGATTTGCAAGTTTGTCGACGTCAGCTAGACTCACTTCAGCTAAATCACACGCATGGTAATGGCTTAATTGCGAAACAGGTGCTTAAGAACAGTGAGGAACAGATGCTTCTACGAGTTCCACTGAAAAAATCACAACGTCGTGAACCTGGAAAGTACGAGATAATTTCGAATGAAACAAATAAAAGAATTGTTAACCATTCGAATCAGAATGGTGAACTGTTCATGGAGCGTGATTATTGCCAGACAAACAATTGTCAACAAGAAAAATTTTATCAACACAATGTTACCAAGGAAAGGGAGCATGATAATGTACAGCTTAATTGTATAAAGCGGGAGGTTAGTGAAAATATTGAAGAAGATGAAGAAATGGCGAATATACAGGAACTGACACTAGGGAAAGATCAAGCAGAAAGCACGCGTAAACCTACAGAAGAAAACGAAGCTAGCGCGTCTGATTCCGAACAAGAAGAAATGGAAGACCAAGACATGACTGATCCTTCATCAGCTAATCGTCGCAAAATTTCGAATCACCGACACAATTATTGTGCCGAACGTCGCGAAGAAGACAAGGTCTCACAAAACTATAACAGTCAGAAAGATCATAGCGAAGGGGAACGCGACGAAGATGAAGACGAGGATGAAGATGACAATGATGAACCAATTTCTCCAAATCATGTACAAGCCCCACACTGTCAGAGCATAGGACAACCGCCAACGGCCACCACACCGTTATCTCCTGATTCAGCAGCTACGGCTGGGCAACTTTTCGACAGTAGTAACAGTAGTGACGAGACTTCAATGAAAAAAGCCCAAATGAGTGCCTCTAACGCTCTGGCCAAAATGAATGATGAAGTCAACACCGAAAATAGAGAAAGTAGAGAGGAAGGAGGGGAAAAAAATTATCACCGTCACCGTAACAATAACAATAATATTATATCAGAAAACGAAGCCGAAGGCGATGATAAGGATAATACAAATAACCATCAAGATAAGAGGCAGCATGGGGGAGCTTACGTACAGAAAAAATCTGTCATAAAAAATTCCGCTTCCAAAATTTTATCAGCAGTTCCGCCTACGCCAACTGCTACTGCTACTACCACGGTTGTGCTGGCAACAAAAGCCAGCAAAAAACAAACGCCTACAACGAACAATGACATAGAAATCAAACAGGAATATGTATAATTAAGGAATAATCACAAATTTCATTATTTCACTCGTAAAAAAAGCCAATATTAGACTAATACATAAAAAAAAAAAAAAAAAAAAAAAAAAAAAAAAAAAGAAAAGGAAGAAAACTTTCGCAGTACAGCTTTGAAGACAACACCAACTTGACACTCGGCATAATAATTTTGCAAACAAATTTTCAATATTTTTTTAATGCAAAATACTCTCTATCTTTAGACTTTTTTTTTTTTTTCTTAATTCTTATGTAATTTTTTGGAAGGAGTTCTGTTTACTCTCTTTTTTTAATAAATTTTGCAAACTTTAAAAGCTTTGCTTTTTTAAAAGCTTTATATTATAACCATAAATAAAAATTATTTAATTAGCGCATCATTAACTTTTTGTGTCTTTAGATGTAAGTACAAAAATTCCCTAAAAAAAATATTTTGTTTTTAAAACGAAAATTTTGAAAAAAAAAGAAAAAACTATTAAAATTAAAAAAAAACATAACAAAACAAGAAAAAAACCCCAATGCGATATTATATATAGATCTTAGCCATGAACTGTGAAATTGTAAAAATTATGAAAAATCGAAAAACCAACAAACATAACAATTTTGAGTTTATAAAACTAAAAAAAAAAAAAAACCGTTTTTACCTTAAAAACTGTATAAGAAAGAAAAAAGGAAAATAAAAATACCATTAAGAAAAGATGCTTAAGCCCTCTCACCATCTCTCTGTATTAGCTTAAACCTCAACAAATTAAGCAGTTGCAAGTAAAGGCTTGAAAAAAAATAAGAGTTTCGAGATGAAAATTCATTTAACCATACAAAGAGGAAAGTCACGATCGTAGCCTAAAAAAGCCTATGAACATAACCTCACAAAGATAATCGTTGAAAGAATTAATCAATCAATTGAAAAGATAGTAAAATTTTTCTTTTCCATCTTTTTTATTCACTTATTTCATTTATTTTGTTTTATTTATTTTATTATTACATTAATATGCTTTTTCTTGTTTTTTTCTTGTTTCTCTCTTAAAAAATATGCATATTATTATTATTATTATAATTAATCTAGCCAGAGATATAAATTGAAAGACTAAAGTCTTAAAGCACTGGTGTATCTGAGGCTATTGACTTTATTAATAAAGAAATACAAGAATCAATAAAGAGAACTGTACCATATTTGAGATTTGATCCCATGATCACCTGAGGGGCCCGACAGGCAAAAGATCTCGACTAACAACTCGATGGTGGCGGTGGTCAAATCTCACGTTCGATTGAGTTTGCAATAACACAGATAGTCTTATATGCTAGTACTTTAGTCTTTGATTTTATTTCTCCTCCTACCTGAATTATAATAATAATAACAATAAAAAATTTTTTAATAAAACATTTTGTAAGGAAATGGTTTGAATCCAAAGCATTGAAAGGAGCATATACAGCTTAGGCGCTTCTGCTCTGCTCATCATATATAAATAAAGGAAATACAAAAAATTTTACTAAATTAAAAATGTAATTGAAACCGCTTCCCTCCACAAATATAATACTGCGTTTAAAAAACATTTGATTTGAACCACCCAGGTTTACCCAAACGCAAAGTTTGGTTTTCTTAGCTTAGTAACACTCTACGTAAAATTTTTTTCATGTCAACATTTTCGGTAGCCAATTGTCAGATTTGCGTGCCACAAAAACTATGTGCATGTGTACATCTGCAATCAGGCTAACGGCCATCTTCATAAAGATTTAGATAAAGAGCTTTGTGTTCACATTGAACCTTTTCTACTGGGGAAGAAGGAGAAATACTTTCATTTTTATATTTACATATCACTGAGAGGGCTGCATAAAATGTAACTTCAAAAAAAAATTTCAGCCTTGAATATGTAGAAAATGTTGGAAAAAAGTTTTTGATGCAAATGCTGAAAATATCGGAAACGAACAACTGATTTGATATAAACTGTCAGAAGAACACAGGGATGGCCCTGAAACTTAACCGATTAATACTCCGCCAAGAATGTGTGCTGCTAAAATAGCGCAAATTAGCAATTAGAGACATGGTTGACATGTTGCGAAATTGGCTTGAATCTATACACTCAAGTTTGAAAGATTCCTTGGGGCCTCTTATTGCCCATCCCGTTAATAAACCTTTTCATAGCGTAGCTGCCTGTTCGTTGCATTTGTCTAGCTTGCAATTGCGTTGGCTGTTAGGGTTTTATTATTAATTTGTTTCCCTTCAATGAACTAGTTTCCCGCTAATACCGTAAATTTTCAAAACAGATTGCTGCTACGGCTGCAGCGTAGCACAAGTGCATGGATTTTCTCATTTCCTGTTAGAGTGACGGCGTAGCCACAAAAGTATAGACGCATACTGATTGTAGCATTTCCTTTATACTACCACTACCACCGGTTCCGTTATGCAAAAAAAAAAAAAAGAAGAACGCTTAAGGACTCTGTATTTTTAGTCATAGAAATTAGGCGTTCTTGCAAAATGTATGAATACTTGAGATCAGTTCAACCCTTTTCGTTCGGACGTATACATATCCGGCTGTTTAATATTAAACGGAAAATATCTGAAAAGATGTGCTCCTAACTTTCAGCCCAAACCCCAATCGCTAGGTATTTCTTCTTTCATTTCTAGGCTTAGACACAGGCAGGATACGAACAGAGGAACGAAAAAATATGAAAACATTGCAAATTCCTTCTGCGAACGTGTGGGAATACACTCAGTTTTAATGTGACTCAATTGTCACTATTTAATCTTACCAATAATCCTTGAATTATTATTCACTAAATAATAGATAATGTCAATTATCTCTCATGTTTCAATTACCATTTCGAAAATGGTTACATGATTTTTGACTACCCTAAGAGCAAGAATACAATACAACTAAACCTTGAATTACGTCATTTCTTTTAATTCCAAGATCCCGTACCACTTGCGGCACAAAAGTGTATTAAGTTTGTTCGAACGTATGTTACACCCAGAAGGCTCTGAGGCAGACATAACTTTTTTTATATCTCATGTCTGTCTGTCTGCCTGGACGTCCTACTTTCTTGTGCTCAACCTATAGTCCACAATTTTTGAGAAGTTTTGATGAAATTTGTTGCACTGACATGCTTTGGCCAAAGCACGAACGCTATTGAAATTGCTTCCGATCGGAAAATTACTGGCCTCCTCGCCATAAACACCTAAGCGGCATAAGGTGTTTTATTGTTGATCGCGGCCCGCTATAGTCTTTTTACTTTTTTTCTATTATCAACTTATAGTAAGTAATTTTCACTTCCTATTCCAATGCAATATTAATTCTGCGTAGAAATTTATTGTAGTAGACTATATTTCCAAAGACGATACTTGTTCACATGAGGCATTTAAGTAACTGTTAATTAATCAAATGTTCATAAAAATGAAAGGAATCTTTAGCACAATCGAACGCATGTGCGTGTGCCGTCTACGGAAATCGGGCAAATGCTTTTGCAGTCTCCAATTATTTTCATTAACAATCCCAAAATTAGAACGGTAATCGAACGCTTAGAGACTAGAACCCTATCGACCTCTCATCCTACAACTGTTTTTAATTCCAAGTATCCAAGATCCGTTTTAGAGCAAAAAAAAAAAAGTCTCGTTATATTTTTTTTTCCTAAATCAATCTCGTAAGATCATCTTTCCCTGAAGCGAATTTAAGTTAAAATTTTTATCGTTTCTTTTTTCTTGTACATTTAAATAAATTGAAAATCTTTTTTATTATAATCAAAATAAAATGTGCCAATGGTTTTGTTGAAAACTCTTGCAGCAAAAAAAAAAAAAAATATATATAAATTCTGTAATTAATTATTCATTTAATTGATCCCAAAAACAAATATTTTTTTTCTTTTGATAGAATATAAAAACAACTTTTTATTTAATTGAAAAGGTTGAAAAAAGTTTTTTAAATGTTTAAAAATATAAAACAAATGGAAACCAAAGCTTTAAATTTATATAAATTTTTTTTTTATTATTACTTTTAAAATAAAATATATATGTATATATGTATATATGTATATATATATATATATACATATATATATATAAATACTTTTGTTTCTATAAAACAATGAAAAAAGTTATTTCAGTAGTGAAAAAAAAAATTATTTATTTTATACAAGTTTTGTTAAAATAATTTAATACAAAATTAATTTAATAATTTTCGTACTAATTTAATTAATAAACAAAATCCTCTTCTTGCTTACAAAAGTCAGAGACTTTTTAGAAAGTATTTCTTAAATCATAAACTTTTTTCTTTCTTCAATAATTTTTTAAAATTTTATTTTAAATAAAATTCTTTTTTTAGATTTAATAAAACAAATTATTTATAATTTATTGCAAAGAAAAAACGAAAAAAAAAAAATGTGACCACATTTTTCACACAAATCAAGAACCCACCAGTTTAATTTATACTTTTAATTGTAATTATCATTAAATATAAATAAAAGCAAAAAAAAAAAGAGTTGAAATAAACGTCAAACAACAAACAATTTTAAATCCTTTTTTGAGTATTACGTTTAATATAACAGGAAATAATGACTTTCTTTTTTTTAACCCGTAATTGGAGCAGAGAAAATATCTACGGAGTTATAATAATGTTTTTATACATTATTTTGCAAATATCTTTTCAAATTTAATATATTTTTTTTTTATTTTTAATATTTTTGGCTGCTCTTGAATGACTTTCTGTAAATATTGTTTACGTTTTTTTTTTCTTTTTTGCTTTTAATACAAATATAAAAAATGAACTTGTTTTTTTATTTAAATACTTTTATTTACAAATTTTTTTAAAAATATATATATCAACACAAACAGATTTTTAAAATCTCCAAATTAATATTTATTAAAAGAAGCAACAAATGTAAAGAAATTAAAGTTTAAGTTTAAGTAAAAGAAAAAAAATGCGAAAATAAAAATTATACAAAAATCTACCCATAATCTACATTACGAACTATTAAACAAACAAGAAACTCTTCAGATGTTAGTTTATTAACTTTTTAGTAAGGAGTTATTATGGCATACCTAAAAGCGAAAAAGTGTAAAAAATTTCAAAAATTTTTGAAATTAAAGAAAAAAGAGGAAAGAGAAAAAAGAAAACAACGTTTAACTCAATAACATACACGTGAAATTTCAGAAAAAAAACAAAGAAAAACAAACAAAAACTTATTTATCGAAAATCAGTTTATTCATAAAAACAAAAAAAAAACAAAAAATAAAATAAAAATTCAATATCTAAAATATTTTAAAAATATACATTTTTATTTCTTTTATTTTTACATTTAGTTGTAACAGACTGCCATCATACATATTTTTCTTTCCCATCCCGCACAAACGATTCCATTTTGCAAACGTCTGTCCGCATAAACAATGTTTGCGAGTTTGAAATTCGTTCTGCAGGCATGGGCTCCAAATGTTTGTTTTTGTTTTCAAATCTTTTTGTGTTCGAGAATTAAGACAAGACACAAGACACATCTGAAAACGGTACATCTAACCAATGAAGAGGATATATTACACATTCGTTGCTTGCTTGAGCAACTTCGAGAAACAGGCGTCTGTATACCTCGTCCATCAAGTATGTAGCTTGCTCGTCCTACTATCAATTCATTGCCCGCAAGAGTTGAAGTACACAACTGAAAATACAGTAAACTCCACAATAACACGCACTCATAGAGGACAGATTCTTTTAGCACGACGAACAAGTTGCAACCGTGCTCTTATAGAGTATAGCGTATAATATGCTAAAAGAGACTCACATAAAACACAAAAGAATGAGACAGAAAATATGTGTCGATAAACTTTTATACAGTTCTCTCCCTCTTATCAAAAGAAATATTTATTGTTCAAGGGCTGCAAAAATTGTTGTCATGTAATGTCTTAAGCCTGATTTTAAACATAAGTAAATGTTAGAGTAATCGCTTTGACCAGTACGTACAACACGAACTTAGATAAATCGCAAGGAGTGCTCGTATCGTAGAAGGCTCCGCTTTATATATATTGTTGGTCGCAAATACTGTTGAGAACGGTTATAATCTACAAGTACACTTATAATGGCTTGAAACATTTAGTGACTATTGGATGAAAACTCAGTATATATGTACACCGAAATAGTGAGGTCAATGTGAAAACTCCTGAAAATTTGTAGCCAGAATTACTCATAGGCGATCATGAGCCATAAAGTTCTTGATCAGCCATATATCTCTGTCTGTCCGTTATCGCAACGCCCAAGTGAGCAAATGCTGCAATAAAAATTAATAAATGGCAAAATTAGTGAAATTCGACAGTGAGTCTATGGACTACTATTTTTCTGTTCATGGCAGGCAGTCAATAAAACCTTACAAAGAGCTTTATTATGGCTCTTTACCACAACAGCATTTTGCAATCTTGATCAAAGAGTTATCAAAATATTTCACAGATCGCTTCATAAGATTAAGATTGCGATTGATTAATAAATTTTATTGTTGAGTTACGAACCTGAGTATCATAAATTTTCTTTGTGCAATCTGCCCTCAAGAAAGAAGCAGTACGCTCTCTTTCCTTGGATATATGGAATGCAATACATTTAGATATGTTTTTGTACCCCGCGGCTCTGCCTCTAAAAAGTTTGATATGATCACATTTCTGTTCCTTCTTTCGTCAAAAAAGAAAGTTTTACCTCCCCACGTAGCAGACACCAACTGCTCGCCAAACCTTTATTAAGAGGCAAAGTTATGGTCAGATGAGAACATTTCTTATAAAGCTTTTGTAAAGGCTAAGATTGGCCGAAATTGCGGGAGAAGGTTTGTTCGAAAGGAACTGCAACTGCGTATTCAACTCGTATCCACCAACGAAAAGGAGTGACGTATTCCCATGAAAACTTTAAGAAACATTTTCTTTCTGTGCAATTGCATTTCATATAAATCTTCAAGACTTCAATAAATACACAACAGCTTAAGATTTCTTATACATTCGCATTATTCACTATATTCGTTGAACATTCTCTATGTTATTGAGAGGAGATTATTGTGAGGTTAGTTCGAGTTTTTTGCACGCAATCATAAATTGGTACAGATCGTGGTGAAATTTACCGAATAAAAAATTTGAATGATTTGTAACGGTGCGCTGCGCCATGGCCTGCATAGATAAAATAAATGGTATGTCGTCGCTTATTATTTTATCCACAACTTTTCAAACGAGAAGCCATATTTATTTTATTTAGGTTATTGATAAAAGTAAGGCTTTCAAATTAATTTCGCCTCGATCGTGCGACTAGACTGGGAGTAAAACTTTCACGGTCTGCCAAAAATTGAGTAAGAAAACTCAAATATAGCATGAAATACATTCTTGACTGAAATAAAAGCGAAAAAATTCATAATATTGTGTCTGTGTATACAAATATTGAAATGTAGTGAAGCACAAAATTGATCCTTTCGCTGATAATAACCAACGGCATGCATTAAGAACTTTTCAAAATGGCTTTTAATCTATTCAGTTATTTCTTCCATATCCCCATCGTCTATTGTTGGAACACTAACATTTCTTCTTCTTAGATTTGTTCTTGTATACGTTCTTAGTTGATTTCTTGATAATGTGGTTACTTAACCAATTAATGCGCCTTCTGTAGCTAAAAAAAAAAAAGAACAAAAAATTAAAAAAGCAACCGTGTAAATTCTACCTTGAATTTAGCAGATATCTAGTAAGGTGATGATAAAAGTATTAAAAAATTTAGTTAGAAAATGATTCCGAATTCGTAAGCAACTGGCGAAGTCTTTGTAGGATTCGTGATGTGAGCAACCAAGTACCAACCACCTTAGAATAATAAATAATAAGCAAACCGAATTTATTTCAACATTGATCTGTAATAGCAGAAGAACAGACAGACATACGAACGGGTAATCAGCCAATTTAATGGGGCGAAATCGCTCAAAAACTAACACTGATCATTTGTAAATGTATTTATGATTCTAATTCGTATTCTTAAGCATTAGAACTGCTATTGAGAACATATATATCTAAGACGAATTTGTTCTTATTACTAAATGAAAATTTGACACTCCTTACAAACTTTGAAAAGTTTTTCATGACGAATGACGAAATTATTACTTAATTGGCATCTTTTCATTTGAAACATTTTTTTTGGCGAAACAAGGATCAGTGGATAAGAATCGCGACTATCAATTCAGCGTTCGCGGGTTCAAATCTCAGCGCGTTACAGCAAACTTAATCAGAGCTGTAGTGAGTATTTGATCGATAAACACATAACATCCACCGGTTTGGACATACGTCTACCTTATGTCTTTCTCCTTGCTTGCTTCTTTTCAAGCAGGTATCCTATCTAGTACACGGCCACTGCCTCTGTCCTTCTCTTTTCTGACCGTCACCGTGTTAAACACATAGAGTACATGCCCTGTGTGATTGATGATGTGAAAAACAAAAAAACCAAAAAAAGTTCGTCTGGGCTAACGAAAACTATGTCACTATGCGAAAAAGCGCTACAAATGGTTCACAAATGAGCGATCTAATGAGCGCTTTGCACCGGACATTGTTGCACCCTACGGCACTTGTATTACAAGAGCGTATTAAGCTTGTGCGGATATGCGCAACACCCAGGAGGACTTCAGAATTGATCTTGATTGATTGTCTGTCTGTCTGTTTGTTTTGCTTTGCTGTGTTTACCCTACAGGTCGTAATTGTTTAGATATTTTGATGAAATTTGATGAAATTCGTTTTGATCCGAGGACGAACAGTGGTTAAAATCGTTCTGATTGGACAGCTTTTTCGACCACTTCCCATATAGCGCCTTATTTCCAAAAATCTTTATATAAACAACTGCAGGGCGATATAGTCGATATAATGGTGGGCCATGGCCCGCTATAGTGTTCTCGCTTGTTTTTGTTGTTTTTTTGACATAAGATTATCGAAATCAGAAAATCATTTAAAACGTTCGTGGACTTCTGCGAAATTTAAATATTCGGACCGATTCTAGTGCAACTATTCAGCTCATTTCACTCCACGGCAGTTCATCTCGCTTTCGATAAAAAAAAGAAATCTGAGAAAAGATTAAAACAGTTCCGTAAAAGACTTACGTAAAAGACCAGAACATTTTTTAATTAAATTACAAAAAAAAAAAACCAATAACAACAAACAAACGGTATTCAATATAGCATTAATAATAAAAACAGGCCAAACTTCACTTTAAAAAAAAAAGAAAAGAAATTTAGAAATAAATAACAAATTAATTATTAAAATATATATACAATAAAATTTTCATTAAAAATTATTGCAAAAATATAAACTTATTTAAGCGAATCTTTATTTCAGTTCTACAAACAATTACAATAAAAGAAGGAACACAATCAACAACAACAACAATTGAGAGAGTTTTCAAAGAACTATAAACTCAATCTTAAAGGTTTTCAGTACAAATTTTTTTACATGTATAAAAAACAAAAAAAAAAACGTAAAAAGAAAAACGAATATAAAAAAATAAATAAACATATATATAAATATATAAAACTAATTTCTGTAAACTCTAAGACCTTTCTTCCCGCTAATCTATTCTTTAAATAAAATAATTGCAATTCAAAAGGAAAATTTATTTTCTGTTTTTTCTTTTCTGCAGCAATTTTTTCATTTTTTTTTTTTATAATTTAAAATTGAAATCTATTACAGAAACAATATATATACATATATTAATAAAAATTGAA
Source organism: Glossina fuscipes (assembly GCF_014805625.2). Lineage (NCBI taxonomy): Eukaryota > Metazoa > Arthropoda > Insecta > Diptera > Glossinidae > Glossina > Glossina fuscipes. The sequence goes on from NW_023998416.1 coordinate 16,161,174, forward strand.
CATAACGTAACATAACCTATTGTTACTGTAAAAATTATTTAACAACAATTTCAACAGACAAAAAAAAAAGTTATTAAAAAGTAATATACGTTGTAAGCCTTGAAGGAATCATAATAATAATGTCATCAAAATCAATCAATTGAAATTTTCAACAACAATGTGTACAAAAGAGACAAGATTAAGAAATTTCATAAACAATCAACAAAAAAATGAAAAAAAAATGACGAAAATGCGTACGCTACGACAAATATTTATATAATAAACGTTAATCAAGTTATAAAGAGAAAAAAAAAAAAAAAACAAAGCATTAGAAACAATTTATTATAATAATATATGAAAAGTATATACTTACTGTCTGTCGATGCCCTCGATGAGCTAACTCCCCCTATATAACCATTTTGAATAATACACCAAAACTCATTTATATCAAATTAATGCGTCAACCTTTCAAAGATCAACTGGCAAAAAAATTCTTCAAGAAAAAAGCAAAGAAAAAGTTTCACCTAATTACTAATATTAGTAGCGCGATATATATTGAAAAATATGAAAAAGAAGAAGAAGAAGCAAAAGAAAAAGAATAGGAAGAAACAAAAAATGGTAGAAAATCAACAATAATTTCTGAATATACCGGAATAAATTACATTTTAAATAAAATTAAACATTAATTAAAATATATAATATTATATATATATATATATATATATATATGTATATATGTATATAATATAAAAAAGAAAAAGTAAGAAAAAAAAGGAAACTGCAAACTCTTAATTTATTAATAATAATAATAAAAATACAAAAATAAACAATTGCGCAGTGAAATTATTATATAAATATTATTATATATGCAAAAATAAACAAGGATTTAACAAAACACGACAAACATAATGAAATAAACAAAAAAAAAATTAAAAACAGAAAAAACATTGGTTTTTTTGCTTAAGGTGGCATCATTCATACTTTATGGGGAATTCTTGAAACTATCGAGGACAAAAACCAATACTTGTTTTCCTGCTATTGTGTGTTGTTCGAAGTGTGGCAGTGTATAGCAAAATTGTGTATAGCAAAATTGTGTAAAAAAAAATGTATTAAAAACATATATTAAACACAGAATTGGTAAAATTGACGAAAAAGTAATTGTCTGAAAAATGGAGATAACAAATCACAAAATAAGTTTGTAGGATGACTGTTGACAGATTCGTATCATTTTTTGTTTGCAAACGAAATGCGTTAGGATGTCATGACATTCCAACCGTTAGTAAATAAATAAGAGTTGTCTTATGGTTTCTGCAATTGAGTGACGGGTTATAATATCTTCCATGTACGAGGTAATCACGTACCTAAAAGTTAGCTTTCGCCTTCAGCTGTTTTTGCTGATAGCAAAAATTAACATTTTCCTTGCATATGTAATATTATTCGTTTTATTTTTTAACAATGTCAAATTCGGATTTAACCGCATCCCTAGGTTCTCTCCGTCTTTCTTTGTAATCAAATGTTGCGGAATTGTTTGATTGATAGAGATGTACGGAATCGCCTGTACTGCTGTATTAGTTTCAACAGCCTTGCTGGGCTCTGTCTTATGCGGCCGATAGTAATATCAAAATATAAGCAGTAGTGGATGTAGAAGCTGTGCATCGCTTGAACTTGTTAAGTGTCGAAGATCCTAGTATTATTATTCTGAGGTTGTTGCTTACCGTACACAAGACCCAAACGGAGTCGTTAGGCGATTTCAAGAAACTTTAGGAGCCAATTGCGTATATTCATTTAAACCCACTTTATGTATCTCCAATTTCCGCATAACGCTGATTAAAAGTCGAGATAGGGTTCCTATAATGGTCTTAAACATAATAAGGTGTGATTGCCTGATTAATCGGGCTCGTCGTACTTCTCACTTTATGTATTTTTAATTCCCACGCTTCATTGTGTTTAAGGCCAACGTATTCCCTCATAAGTGGCTTTTCGTACAAGAATATTCCAACAACCTAAATGACTTGAGGAAGAAAAATTCAATTTTGCATAGATCTTTTGAAAACAGTATGCTATAGTAAATCAAATTGGACAGTTTTACATTTTAGCTATTCCGTATTAACCTATTAAGTTTAAAAAAAGTAGAAGAAAAAATATATTCAAAAAATGTGTGCAGAAGAATGTACACAAGGAAAAAAATTATATCTTTTACACCCGCTAACTTTATCCCTCAAGAAAAATCAAAAAATAAACAATAAATTGACACCTAACTGAGCGGCTTGGCCGATATTTCTTTAATTTTTGATTTTTTTTTTTTTTGCATGCACTGTGGGATCGCCCACAGAATCTGCGGGGAGCGCTTTGCACTATAAATACTTTGGTTTATAAATATTACAAGGAAAAGCTACTTTTTTGTTCCTGAAAACATTGCTGCTTTCGGTTTATGTTGTACTATAGGTATGTTCTCTCACCGATTTTGCTCCTTTTTAATGTGAATCCTCATTTAAGAACTTCCAACAGTTTTAATATATTTACAGGCGTAGCCCTAATTTTCAGGATTAGGGGTGTGTTTTCAACAAATATTTCCGTTGATAAGTAGTAAAAGAGACGCACGTCGGTACACAATTTCATATTGATGATGAATTTTATACTATCAGGAATAAAGTAAGTTTACGGCCAAGTATAAAAATAAATCGGTAAGTATAAAAATGAATCCCTTAATAGAAAACGAAACTAATTAGGAAATTATTTGAACGAGCATTTGCATATTCCCCTAATAAAGCACATTTGGATTAAACGGTTCAACTTGCATTTAGTCTACCTATAAATATCTAACTGTTTAGTGTATGCATTTATCTAATAAAAATTAACAAGTAAGAAGATTATAATCGGTCAAGGCCGACCAAGGCGTTATATGGGGAGTGGTCGAAAAAGTGGATTGATCCGAACCCTTTTCAATAGCGTTCGTCCTTAGGTAAGAACGCGTCACTGTACCAAATTTCATCAAAATATATCAAAAATTACGATCTGTAACTTGAACCCATAAGTTTACAAACTCTGTGTCCGTGTAGTCGCGTTTTAATTCTATGCAGGAAATATTTCAATTTCTTAATGTGTTTCTTAGCTTTTTGGCTTTATTCGTGTTCAAATCATAAAAATCTTTAAAAAAATAAAGCGTGAATTTAACTTACATGAATTATATTAATCTTTTATAGGAAAAATTCATTTTGGTTTTGTGCAATCAACTGTTAGAGCTCTTGATAAAAGTCCGCCTTTTTTTGTATTCATCTTTGTTTACAGTTTCGTTTGCGTTCGCTCTATATTGACAGTGGGAACGAAAGTGAGAAGCTTGCTTTAATTTGCTAAAAATTTGTGCTTTTAGTTTTTTGTTCTTCTTTTTTTTTTTTTCTTCATAAGCTCCTCTTGTTGTTTTCACTGGACATGGATTGTTTATTTATATCATGTCGTGCGAAAGCAGGCCCTGAATCTCAACGATTCATCTCGTGTCGGCTGTGTGATCGTTTTTGCTATACACAGTATGCTGGTATTATCGGTCGCGCTGCTAATGCAGTTCTTGATCCCTCAACAGACTTACGCTGTCATGTTCCGACTGTAGAAAGCGGGACATAGATTTCCCCAAACTCTTCACGAGAGAGACGAGAAGTTATTTCTCAAACTTAGCCTAAAATCTCGGCTCTTTGTGGGAGAAATTTGAAATAATTAAGACCAGGTTTGATAAGTGTCGTTAAATTGCGCACTTATCTTCTTCCCCAGCTAGCAAAATTACAACTCGTAGGGCAACGTGTGGTTCGTCACCTCTGAGTTCTCTTAAGTCCGATTGGTTCGTGCAAGTTAGTGATCCCTCCTATTCAATTGAATTTCCCACTGCTCCCGACGTTGAATTTATCGCCATTCGAGCAAAATTTCCTAATAAACACTTATATGTGACCTGCTCTTATATTCCCCCAAATTCGGATATCTCCATATATAAGAAGCAGGCCGCCCTCATTTGTGAAATGGCCAAGCAATCTAAGCCTACCGATATAGTCATTGCGTTGGATGACTTCAATTTGCCTCAAGTCAATTGGTGTTACAGTGATAGTTCTGGCTGTTTGATTCCTACTTCAACATCTGATGATAATTTTTTTCAATGCAACGGTACCCCTAATTGCAATGGTAGACTGCTTGATCTTTGCTTTGCCAATTTTCCTGAGATTTGTGTTAATCGTTGTCTTCCTTTTAGTTTACCTGAGCATCCTTATCATCCAGCAATGTGCATTTCCTTTCATCACAAGCATGATGGCTCGTTGAACTGTTTTAATGTTCCAACTATTTCAAATAAATTTTTTGATTTCCAAAAAATCAATGTTTCATTGCTAAAATCCCATCTTTCACATATTATGCTTGATTTCTCAGTTGGAAGTATTGATAGCTTACAGTGATCGTTCTACAATATATTAAATCAAGCTATTTTTGCATCCGTTCCGATCAGGCAGTCCCGTCCGCAAAGCAGGTGTCTCCCGTGGTTTAATTGGGCAACTAAATATTACAAGAATAGGAAAAAGAAGCTTTTAAAAAAATTTCGCTTAATCAGTGGCAAGTAATAGATTTAATTCCCTCAACCACCAATATTATTGCAGATACCTTCAGTGTGGTGGATCCTCTCTGTTTGCTAATCCTTTTTTAAGTTCGTTAATTTCAAAAGAAAAATCTCCATAAAGCCCTCGCATGTTTCTTTTAATGTCTCTGAGCCCTCGGTTGAAACATCAAATCTCTTTGCGGAACACTTCCGACAAAACTTTTCGACTGCCAATTTCGATTCATCAGCAAACTATCCATATTCGATTACTAATTTGGTTTCAATTCCTAATTTGGTTATCTCTGAAAATGATGTTTTTGAAGGATTGAACTCTCTAAAATATAATTGTGCGCCCGGATCTGACGGAATTCCATCATGTGTACTTATATCTTGTGCAGGCGAGCTATCGGTGTTATCTGAAAGATTTTTAACAAGTCCTTGAATTTCCCTTCGTGTTGGAAGGCTTGTTTCCTTATTCCTATTCACGAAAGTGGAAGTACACAACTTGTAGAGAACTACAGAGGCATTGTCAAGTTGAGTGTCTTGCCTAAACTGTTTCAGCTAATTATGACTCAGCATATGGCCTTTGTCATCAAATCGTATATTTCTCCACTCCAACATGGTTTTCGAAAAGGATGAACTACGGTCACCAATCTGTTAAAGTTTATATCTCATGTTCTCAAGGCTCTTCCTAGTGGCTCTTGCACTGATGTCATATACCCTGATTTCAGCAAAGCATTTGATTTGGTTAACCATACACATCTCATCTTTAAACTCCAAGTCTCTGGCTTCCCTTTCTATTTATTAAGATGGTTAAACTCTTATCTGCACAATAGATCATTCAGGGTTTTGTTTAACTTCATTACCTCGGATGAATTCCCCGTGACGTCTGACGTACCTCAAGGCAGCCACTTAGGACCCATTTTATTTAATTTATGCATTAATGATTTGCCCTCGGTGATTAAATCCACCCATATTTCAATGTATGCTGATGATGTGAAACTGTTTTCTTCACTCTTCATTCTTTTTATCTTTTGCATGGTGCTCGTTGAATCTTATGAAACTAAATCTAAATAATCCGCCTGAATAGCCGAAAGCGAGGAATCTCGACTAGCAAGTCAATGGTCGTGGGTTCGAATCTCAAGTGCGGTAGATTTTTTAATAAAGGCCGATAGCCTTAGATGCTAGTGCTTTTAAGAAGTTTAGTCTTAGAATTTATTTCTCTGACGAAATTAATAATAATAATAATAAATCTCAATAAATGTAAGAAGCTTTCTTTCTCAAGAAGGAACTCATTTATTACTCAGTATTTCATTGATTCGCACAAGTTGGATGACGTCGATTCGTTCACAGATTTATTTGACCATAGGTTACATCTTAACTTGCATATTGAGCTCCCGTTAAGTGAAGCTAGGTCCGCGCTTGCTTTTATAAAGAGGTGGTCCAAACAGCTTGATGATCCTTATATTACGAAAAGGCTGTACATGTGTTTGGTTAGACCTATACTTGAGTATGCCTCTGTTGTGTGGCCTCCTTCATATAGATGCTATGTAGATTCAACTGAATCTGTTCAAAAGCAATTCTTGCTGTTTGCCCTTAGGAATTTGGGTTGGGACCCGATTGCCTCTCTTCAACCCTATGAAAATAGGTTGTTTGCTCTTGGGGTTTCCTTCTTAATCAAAGTAATAAATGGTACTATTTACTCGCCCGCGTTACTTGGTGAGATAAGCTTTAATGTCCCTAATCGCTTCTCTAGGCACTTTATCTTTATTAAGCTTAGTCAATGCAAATACAATTATGAGCTGTTTAACCCGCTCAGAGTTGTTTACAGAAACCTAAATATTGTCTACCTCTTTTTCTCATTATCAGACTCTTTAAAGCCTATTAAAAATCCGCCTGAGTAGCCGAAGGCGAAGAATCTCGACTAGAAAGTCAATGGTCGTGGGTTCGAATCTCAAGTGCGGTAGAGTTTTTAATAAAAGCCGACAGCCTTAGATGCTAGTGCTTTTAAGAGTTTAGTCTTAGAATTTAGTCTTAGAATTTACTTCTCTGGCGAAATTAATAATAATAATAATAATAAAGTCTATTAAAGCAACTTTGCTTAATATGCGCGATTTACCTATGTCGTACTTAAACTAACATTTCATTCTTAATATCCCATTTTTTATTTAAAATAACACTGTGTTGTTAACGTGTTGGTTGCCAAGCTTGTGCAAGTTTGCAATGGTTTAGGGGTTCAGTTGCAATCTGGATCTGTTGCGGGTGTGCTTGTGTGGTAGCTGTGTACATGCTTTTTTTTCTTTTTTCTCTCTTTTTATTTATTTATACATGAACTATTATTTTTAACTTTTTAATTTATTTTTAAACTTACATTGTTATTATTATTCTTCTTTTTTCTTACTTTTTATTGTATACTAGTTTTAAAACAATTAGTATAAGATTTTATATTAAGATGCACTGAATTCGACTGTAATTTTCTTTAGTTGAATTTCGTGTATAAATGTGTAAAATAAAATAAAAATAAAATAAATTAAAAAAATATGGACGGACATCAAACAAACACACGAATAGACGGGCTTAAATCAATTCAGTTCAGAGTTAGTGCTAGATGGATCACGTCTTTTGTGGACATGATAAGCACAAAACATGCGTCAAGTTTTCGATTCGTACGCTTTATATATTAAACTTGCTTGCTGTTATTGTTGTTAATATTTCTGCTATTTTATTTATTTTCCCTTTTTTACAATCAATCACCCAAGGGAGGTCGTCCGTTTGTATGTAATGCGGGATAAGTCAGATGTAAGGAGACGAACTTAGAGAGTGACCGAAGCCTAGGGCGGGCAGTGCATTATAACTATAGTCGTAGAGAGATGATTTTCGTTGGTCTGTGGCCGCGTTCATTTTGTTTTTCAATTTTTACAATCACAGCAAATTTACCCAAAAACTGACAAGCGGATGGATGGATGGACGGATATGGGTATCGACCGATGTAAATGAGAAATCGGAATTTTATTCTGGAGTCGGTTTATGGCAAACACTCGATATCTGGTAAACACTATACACGATGTAATAAAGTATGCATTTTTATACCTTACATCATCTGTGATATAAGGGTACTTTATGTAAAAGCATATGTATGCAACACACAGTAGGACTTGAAATAGATCCACCTTTTATTATACCAATTGATTCAGAGTCACTTTCTGAATCGATCTAAGTATGTCTACTCGTCTGTCCATATTGTATTTTTATATCCTACTCGCAAATATTTAAAAAACTTTGGTGGACTATCCGCTACTTCCCTTATAAGGCCTTATTTTACAAAATCGTTACATAAATAACGTACATATTTAAGGGTGGACCGTATCACAATATTTTATCCCAATACTTACTGTTGAATGAAAAACTTTCCATCGTAAAATTACTGCCGCATAACCTATTCAAATTTCGATTGGGTTTACTGGATATCGAGAACCCAACAACATTCATGCATATCTATGCAACATCAACAATGTTTGCGCGTTATGCGATATATTTTTGTATTCCGCGAAAAGAAGGGCAATTGCGTCTTAAACATTTCCGAAACAACAACTTTCCGGAAAGAGAGATTTAAGAGATTTGCTTTTTTCAATTACCAGTGGGTAGAACACGTGTTCCTAAAGTGCAGTGAAAAAAAAATCGTTTCGCCACACATGTTTCGCCATTAAAATCACAAGTTTCTTTCGGAGTATTAGGTAACTTTCTGAGAGAGCGCAAAAGGCTGTTTTCATATTTTTGAAGTGTTTGATCAAAATCTTTGCTAGAAGTCAACGTACACTCATGAGATATCGGCAAAAAAATGTTGCGAAATAAATACAAAATTTCAGTTTATTACATAAGCTTTAGCTTTATTCTTATAATTTAGTTTGAATGTATGCCATTAACGTTCTTGTGCAATCACTTTATATCCGTTTATATATAACTCTTAATATTTAATTATTAAATTATCTTAACAGCTAAGAAGCGCGCTAGAAAGTAATTGCTATTATGTCTGAATTGTAGGCATCGTTAACTAATGCTAACGAGAACGAATCGGCCAAGTTAACGTTACAGTGAAAATTGTAAACGAGAAAAAGCATTAAATATCAAATATCAATTAAATTCAAAATCAATCTCAATTAGCAACAAAAACTTCAAAGTAAAAGCTTTTTCTGTTTTTTTTTTTGATCATTTTTCATCGAGTTATTTAAAAAAAAGGAAAAAAAAACAATTGTAGTATTCATCTTGTTCATTTTGTTTTTTTTTTTTTTTATGTTTTCGCTGTAGTATGTAAAATTTTTGATTTTAAGGCACATTATATATATAAAATGGGGAGGAATGAATTGTTATATTATATAAGCCTTCTTTCTTATGTCGTGGACTTGTATTGCATTCCGTATGCGTGTTTTACATCTTTTCTTCAGATGCAATAATGCTTCGAATTGTGCTTTTAGTTGCTGTAGTTATCTTAAATAATTCCAATTGATTTAAATCTAGAATTTCTTGATTACATTTCTTGTGTTTTTTTTGTGATTTTGTTTTTTATTTTTATTTTTTTTTTTTGCTAAAATTTTACAAATAAAGGAATTGTTAGCAAAACGTTTGCAACAAGTTAACCGATTTTGCATTTCACCTGAATATTTAAATTCGTCACGATATTATTGTGATTGTATTATTGTAGTAATAACTAACCCTGGTACGTACAACTAATTAAGTAAACATTACTCTTTGCCAAAAACAACAAGTAAGAAAATTATATTCGGCCGTGACCGAATCTTTTACACACACCACTTTTTCTCTATAATATTGAGTTGGGGTGGCTGATGTTTTCCGACTTTTATATAGGCACTGTAAAATATATGTGAAAATATCCTCGACTTAATCCGGTATAGTAGTGGGCAATTAGGAGATTTCTCGGTTTTGAAAATCAAAATGTTCTTAGTTTCACACGTTGCACGATAAACATGCATTTTACTCGATTTCGCCCATTTTCAATTTCAAGTTGCCTGTAAGAGCAGTCATTATACGACGCACAGATGGACATATTTAAATCGCTTAGAATTTGACATTGATCAAGGGTATGATCTCTGTAAAGCTTCGATAAAATAAACATACCCTCATCATTCGTTGGTGGTGTATATGCATGGTTAAAAACTAAAAAAAAAAAAAATATTAAAGAACCTCCATAAAAACCTCGCAACGCTCACTCTTTAAGATCTCAAGTAAGAAAAGTACAAAAAAAACAAACCAAGCTTATCTTCAATGTATGATAAATACATCTTTTATATCGATCATGAGAGCTCACCAATCGGGGCGTTTTGCAGCCACAAATCATGTATAAAATTATACAAATTATCACTAACGGATACCTGCGATATTGCGAACTAAATTCAATAATGTTTAATTTATTATAACAACGGCATTCAGACTAACCTTGTAAGGAGTGGGATTCAGAGTGCGTTTATGATCATTCCTAAGGGTTTTCAGGGACTTTTGTACTTTTTCTCGGACCAGCTCCAATGTAGGTAACTTTTGAGTAATTTTACCGTTTTGCCAGTAAATCTTATATAAAGGCTCTACACGACTGGGAATGACGTAGGCACGCTTAGACTCCTGGAAAGGATGACGACACAAAACCTTTTGTCCAACTTCTGGCGGTGTTTCCGATACTTTTTGCAGTAAATCAATCAAGGCATGACCATCAGAACTGTAAAGTCTGCAAAAGAAAGCAGATTTTGAATTGTGATAGAACAAAATTGTACAAAATTTTGGCCCGAAAAGGAGTACATAAAAGCGAGAGTGTTCGCTTTTCTTTTCATTCACACACGCTACTCTTCCAACTATTGAAGAAAGCAGGCACAAAATGCTCTCAAAATGAAATCCAGTGCTGCCGAAGAAAACGAGCCGGTGACTAAAAGATTAGAGATCATTTTTCTTTCAAAGTGACTCCGTCTTATTTTTGAAAGATTACTATAGCACATTACTTCGAAGTAAGTGAATCATATTCGACTGTGAGCATATGTATGGCATATTTATACAAACCACCTTTCTTCAAAAAAAGGACGACTAAGAGTTGAACTTCGGTCTATTATATTGAGTGGGCTTGACGTATTTTTTCTATTTTTCTTAAGGTACTGTAAGGTTATTCATAGAACGGAAGTGGAAATTGACACCACCATATCTATTTATGAGTAACGACCAAAAAACGACATTTTTTTATGCTTTCGAAAATAGAGGTGATCTTAGGCTACGGTGTACTGTGTATGTTTCCTTCGACCTATTTGACCCACTTTTAACACTAACCAACAGATACGAGCTTCCAGTATTTCTGTCAAATTTCAAATCGATAGCTTCTTTTTTGGAGAAGGACCAAGAGAATGTTTACCGCAGTGATTATTGCACAAATGGATTGACTGGTAGAAGGATTTGCTTAAATCGATTCAGAATGAAGAATGGAGGTTTTGCACACCACTAGTTATATCGTTCATATTATTCATTGGCTATTGATAAACCATCTAACTGAAAGAGATTATCAAAGCATCATCAAAATTTCAAATGCAAAACCACGAATCATATAAAGTTATCGGTACGGACTAGAGATATGGGTAAATGATTTCTTTAAGTCGAATTACCTGACCTTTAAGTTTGATAGGGGGAAGGCTCCCCGTATAGAAGAATGTAACTAAAGGCTTGAAAGGCTTTTGATTCTAAACTTAGCTAATTTCTGAATCCTTTAACCGCTAAGACTAAAAGATACTAAATTTGATCTTCTGAGTATAATTTTAAGATCTTTATCATGATTTCAGAAAAACAAAGTGTACAATATCGATTCAGCTATTCGCGATGATCGCGAAAACTTTTTGCTGCTCTCGGTTTTCCATATATTCCCGAATTGTAAACATAAAACAAATGCAATGTATCCTCTCTGTTGCAGAGGATGTGCAAGTATTAGACCAGTATCTACCTGTAAGCATTTTTATGACCGGGCATAGTGACCTTTTCCACGTCTTGACTTAGTTTAATACGTGGCTGGCCGTTAATTTCCACCAATTTATAAACGCATCCTAACGCTGGCTGCCGTTGACAAGTTACTAAAAAGAGAATACACGTAAATATGTAAATACAATTATACAATTTATAGATATTATAATACTTACCTAAGTGAGTGCCAATGCCGAAGCAATCAATTTTATGTCCCTGCTCGTTTAGGCTTAGTATTGTCTCTTCATTGATGTCATTGGAGGCCACTATGGTAAGTTTATTAAACCATTGCACCTTGAAACGTTCGGCTACTCTTTCAAACGTCTCACGAGCGAGACAGGACAGATATGCCAAATCACCCGAATCGATACGTATACCAACCGCCTGATAGCCCAAATCGTTTAGTGCCAAAGCGACAGCACAAAAGTTCAGCAGACCACTTCTATATGTGTACAAATAAGAAATATTTTCAAAAGGAATTCATTCCCTCGTGCGTAAAGAAGATAATTTTTTGTAATTTCAACAACAACAAAATTGCATCGCTAACTGTTGTGTTGGGGTGTAAGTTAAAATCATTACTCTTAAAAAATGGAGAAAAATCTTTAAAAAAAAGAAAAAAAAAAGAAAAAATCGAAATAATTTTAGAAAAACTAAAAATTATACCGATCGTTCCACTAGTTTAAAAAGTTAAGATTAAATTGAAATATGAAATGTGTTGAAGCCTTTGCCTTCGCTTTTGCTTGCTAAACTCAAGTAATGCATATGTTAAGCTTCACATTGAAATTATGTTTAATTATACGCAGGCATATCACTTATTTTCGCTTTTTACTTGTAAAGCCATGCAGTGTTATCTCTCGGATCCTTTGATTGATAGTCGTATGAAGTTATTTATGAAATTTCCAAATAATATGAGAAATATTTAACATTTAGCAGGCGATAATTGAACGTAACAATGGATCTATTAACAATGATTGAAATTGAAATTTTTGTGAGTATAACACACGCACATACACAATTTAGCATTTTACCATTTGAACAAACAAAACTTGCTTTCTAGTACGAATGTGTTTTTTCTTTTTTTTTTTTGTTTTTCTTTTTTATTATTTTTTTTTTTTTGTTTAGATGTACATACCTCTGTCGAAACTGTGCCGGGAAGTCATTTTTTTTTTCGTTTGTTAAAAAAGTGTTCGTAAATTAATTTTTGTATTTTATTTTTTGGATTAAAAAAGAAAATTAATCTTTTAATTCATATTAAAGCAAACAAAGATAAATAACGGGAGAAAAATTATTCACTTGAAAACGCACAATAAAAATATAATGAAAAAAAGAAAGAATGGAAGAAAGACATATTTTTTTTTTTTTTTTTTTTTTTTTTTTTTGTTAGAGATAAGCTAAACAAAATAGCATAATTAGCCATAAGGCGAATCTTGATTGTCGACAATCTTACGAGGGTATTATTATTACAAATCGACATTTTCTTCCTTATTTTAAAAGCCCTTCCTTCCGATTGTTAGTTTCTTTCTGTTCAAATCACGTCCTTTTTCAGTAAGGTTTGTGTAAACTAAAACGCGTAAGTCAAGCATCTTTGTTCCAACTACAGTCAGATTGCAGACAGACGGATGGGCAGACTAGATTATATAGACTTAAAAGTCTTACACGTTGCCTTTAGTATGCCAAATAACAATTAGTATATCAGCGTCTTTTGAATGCAGATGAAAAATAGGAAAAATATGCAAATTAGAATTTAAAGAAATTTCCCCAAGAACACATACAGTAAAGCCGATGAACATGTAGTGAAGACTATGGTTATGATATCATGGAAAATGTTCTGGAACAGTATTCGAAGGTGGGAGGTATTGTTATTCATGAACTTGGGAGTTATAGTACATTAGTATTATCTATGCTATGGTTATGCGTACTATGACAGATGTACCGTTTTTGCTATAATAGGAGAAAGTCTTTTTCGATTTTAGCAGCTTCTCTTTCAACTTCAAATACAATACTTCAAATATTGCCAGGTTTTTGCAGAATTTACACAATAATATATATTGGTACATAACCAACATGGACCGTATTGCGCGTAAGTTTAGAAAGTACAAAATACGAAAGATATTGCAAGAGAAGTGTCGAAATGTGAACAAAAGTGAACCAGTTTCCAAGATTCTTATATTAGCGTTCAGATTTTTATACATTACATCGCATGTGGCGCAAGAATGTATTAAGTGTATGCGGATATGTTTGACAACAAGAAGGACTTGAGATAAAATCACCTTTTAAGTTCGTCTCTCCGCCTGCTTGTCTGGCTATCTTGCCTTCATGTCTTCAACCTATAGGCAGCAATTTTTAATATATGTTAATGAAATTTAGCACACTGTTTTGGCCCAGGTACGAACGTTGTTGAAAATGGTTCGGGTGGGACCACTTGCCATATAGCGCCTTATTTTAAAAAGTCGTTATATGACGAGACCCAGTCCTGACCTAGCAATTGATGAAAAGTAATAATAAGTCGACCAATTTACACTTTGTTCGTTAGTCATCAGATCGTTATCATGCGAGATTAGTTTTCCCTCAGCGTTTCTCCAAACAAACATAGCATACGAAACGATTCGTATCGAATCAGCATATAAGGCCTTATTTTGAAATCTCGATATATGGGCAACTGCAGAGTGATGTAGGATATTTAATGGCGGGCCATGGCCTACTATCGTGTTCTCGCTTGTGTTTGTTTAAAGTCCAGTTGACATAAGAATATCGATTTCAGAAAATCATTTACGCCAATCACTGATTTCTGCGAAATTTAATTATTCGAACGGATTCTAGTGCACCTATTTAGGTCATTTCAGTCCACTTCACTTCACTTCACTTCACTTCATTTCTCTTTCGTTCTTGAATACATTTGGTATTGTATATTTCGACTCACTCTTCTATCATCAAACAGCATACATTTTAATATCATTTCTAAAGTAAACTTCTCTTTTATCGAAATCTACATCCCCTTGCGACACATACGTATGTGTGCATCAATGCGAAAGGTGAACAATTGAAAATCTTCTGAAAATGTTTGGATAGGCGAGTGTACTTCTCGTATGGATAAAGAACGAAACGATTGAAGAAAGTTTAATAATTGCGCTCGAGAATGCTACACATACACGCATGTTGAGCTGAGAGTTTAAGAAAGAAAATCCTTGGATCGACGCATATAAGTTCTGTTGGTGTCGTATTCGCTGTTTATTTTATGCATTGAAATCGTGTGGTCGCTTCAAAGTTATTTATAACAAGTTTCCGACTTACAAACCGATATCGAACCTTAAAAATTTGAAAAGAAAAGACTTATTATCGGAAATGTTTAAGTGTTTAAAAAATAATTTTTTCACTTTGTTAGTAATTTATAGAAATTCATTGGAAATGGCACCTACCTATCATATAATGCGAACAAAAGTAAGAGTAAATGATTTTAAAGCGAGTCATTCATTATATTCAAAGTAAAATAAATAATAAAATAATTCACTTAAATAAGAGAAAATCAATTAATTTCTTTTTCGTTTTTTGCAACAATCACAGAACATTCAACTCGATAAGCCCATGCAAAAAATAATTTAAAATTAAATAATGTATTTGAAAGCTTATGAAAATAATTATTAATTTAAAAAAATTTTGAAGCAATTTTTTACCTGAATGACTTCTCGGTTTTTTTGCACAGATTGGACAGAGATCGTTGTGATAATTGTGACATGCATGCATGGTATTTACTATCATGAGGTTGAGCATTATTGTTGTTCATATTTTGATCATTTTTATTAGTATCATTTTCCGTTGAAGTGGATACAGCATTATTAATATTATCTATATTTCCATTTGGATGAACAGTCCAACCATTAGTCATATTAATACCAGCACTAGTAGTAGTGATTGGCAGTTTTGTTTCATTTATATCAGTCGATCGTTTATCGCTTAAATTTTTAGCATTGCTTTTGCTAATAACTGCTTTAGTGACAGTTTTTGCTGTAATATTATTACTGTTTGTACTTTTAGCAGGGCTGTAGAAATACATAACCGTTTATCATTATATCAATATTTGGTAAACATATACATATACATCTATATTGGCGAGACGATAAACTTTTATTTATTTATTCATTTTTTTTTTTTTATCTAAATAATCAACACTAACTAGGTTAGAGTGCAATTTTATATATTTATGAACATTTCCATTTAATGCAATAATAATTTTGGAAGAGAATATTTGGCTTTTGTTTGTGATTTTTGTTCCGAGAGAATTTGCCTATAAGCTAAAATACCTCTTGACATCATACGTATCGACTAAAGCCATAAATCCATCAGGAAACGCTATAGCATAAGACACCATAGCAGCCAATTCGCCCTCTGACGACTCTTCCATTGATACGTTTAAAACTGTAGATAATTTTTGTCGATACTTAATGGCTAATTCCAGTAAATCGCCGGTAACGCCTGCTAGTGTGAAAATAAAACACAGAAAAAGAAAAAATCTTGTAGATTTTACTTTAGGATTAAAATTCTTTCAAACATACCGGTTAGTTTATGTTTTAAGAGACGTGCCTTTAATTCTTCTATACCAGAGAAAGAGGTAATGTAAGCATGTGCATGTGTGCCTTTTACGGGTATATTGAACAGTTTGCCGGCCAGAACGTTAGAGGTACCATCGAAACCACCTGAAATTTAAAAAGAATAAGAAGAACTAAGTGGGCGAATTTCTAACGCCCAGATCGCCTTGTCTCGAAAAGACGCACAGCAAGATAAAAATTAAAAAGCAAAGAGGAAAGCAACTAAAAACACTATAGTTGCCCATCATTAGATACCCTACACTATCTTACACTCATTCGTATAACGATCTTTCCAAATTACACGTTAAATGGCAAGTGGTCGAACCATTTCCAATAGAGTTAGTTCTTAGGCCAAGATATATTTGTGTACCAAATTTCATGAAAATATCTCAAAAAATAAGTTTAAATAGGTTAAACATGAAAAAATCGGAATGTCTGACGGACAGACTGATAGGCCGGCAGACAAGGGTAGATCGATTCGCAACTCCTGTCAATATAGTAAAAAGTGGATGTATCTCAAGCTCTTCTGCAAGTTACGCGTATTCGCGCAAGCTTAATATACCGTTGTACCACAAATTGTGTAAGACATAAAAAGAATGAAATTTTGATGCTCCTATAATATTAAATGAACGCAGCAAAGCTTTCCCGTTTTTGTACATATGTCGGAAAATATACCCGAATATTTAGCTTATGTGCTATGAGCAAAACGCCCAATTTTTTTTTTTTTTTGGTTTTAAAAACAAAGATATTCTTGGTTTACATTGTGCTCCCCTAACCATCCATATCTGTCATTGTAAATTTTTATGCAGAATTCCACTGCGGGAAAAATGATTACTACAAACTTCCTGCAGACAGACAGACGAACGTGCTTAAATCGATTCAGCTTTTGTTATTGATTAATAATATATACACTTTAGAGGGTCTCATAGGGTCTCTTAAGCTATCTCTCTCTTCAAATTATTGCCGTGACTGG
Source organism: Glossina fuscipes (assembly GCF_014805625.2). Classification (NCBI taxonomy): domain Eukaryota; kingdom Metazoa; phylum Arthropoda; class Insecta; order Diptera; family Glossinidae; genus Glossina; species Glossina fuscipes. Next base: position 16,178,275 of record NW_023998416.1, read on the forward strand.
ACACTAAAACTCCTAACGCAAAAAATCCAAGAAATTAACTGCCAGCTATACAAATATTTCAAGAAGGAAGTAAAATATGTTTTATTCAACGTTTACATCCCCAGCTATAGAATTTTGCAATACTTCCGAATAGCGGAATCCATTTCGAGAAAACCCATGCTTCGTTCACAGTAAACCATTCGTCACACATTTTTTCGGAAGTGTTGTTCCGAAAGCCGTTGTGAAAACGATGCAAGTTGTTAACCAGAACAGATTAATTTACCATGACAAGTTCTGATTATTTTTCGGTCATTACTACGTTTAAATTGATCGTTTGCTTGTTGTCGTATACCTTGCAGTAATAATAGCTTAGCCAAACTTCTTCGACTTATAAAAAATCACAAAGCAGTAAGATGCTCATTCATTTCTCGTCGTGGCTATAGAATGCAAAAAGAACTTCCTCCTTTTCATATCTTTGAAGTAGCATTTCACACCTAAATTTTCATTTCCCAAATTTATCTTCAACGCGTGCACATTGTTCAACGCAAATTTTCACAAGAAAACGTGGAATATTCGCCGACTTTTTTAGAATAAATAAGAAAAACACTGCGGCCCGAATGCGAATTAGAGAAGTTAGGAAGAGCTCACTTGCACGTGTGCAAGTTCTAGGTTCTAAATTTACGATTTTCAAACAATTTATTACACTATATAATTGGAAGGAGATACCTCTCGACACTCTTGCCCTAGTTTTGAAACTCTATTTCAGAAAATATAACTATTTTTTATTTATATTTTTTATTAAGTATGAGAGAACTAAGGCAAATAGAAAACTTAATATCCTTTTTTCCTTTAGCCAGGATTTTGTGTTCACCACATGAAACCAATACTTAAAAATTGATCGTGAAGCCAATCTTACACTGATTTTTTAGATGCCTCTGACGGATATTTATGTCAATTCGTAGGTCAATGCTATTATAGATTATCAAAGATTTGGTGGTTTACTGATGGGTACATGTGGATCAATGCATATCGTGTCAGAAGAAGTTCCTACCCGCCTTATTTTGCGCTTATGTGCCATACAATGTACACCTTCACTGCTTAATACTATCATCAAAAGTGGCATTTCCTGCCATAATAAAAACGAGGGAAAAATCCTATTCGGCATCAATTGAAGTTCCTTAATACCATCACTAGTTTGTGTTGAAACGAAGAAAAAAACTTAAATGATTTATTAAAGATGGATTTTATATTCGAGATGGCCCGCAAGATATTATTATTAGTCGAACTATTTGTATTAGTTCGATGCAACAACATGTAAGCATCAATTGTTTGCAAAAATTCTTAGTAAAATGCCTAAGTTCGCATTTTTCGTAGACAATGCATCGGTGTACAATCTCTTCTTATAAGTAAAAGAAGCTGTCCTAAGATTTTTTGCAGGATAAGACGGCAGTGACCACGGCCTAGTGGCTGTGTGCCTAAACGATAAATGTTATGCTTTTACCTGAACTGAGCGGTCAGTAAACTATGTCGGAAGTAAATTTTTACCGCACTTAAAGTTAGAATACCCACGAACGCTGACTCGGTAATCTCAATTCCTTACCTACTCGGCTACTCATGCGAAATCCTACCAGTTGTTATTCGAACTGTGTAATGAAACAATTGCAACAATCGCGGAGCAATATTTTGAAGTCCTTTCAAGCAATGACATGTAATTATTTAACTGAAAATCCTTACAGAGAGAAGAATAAATATATTTTGATTCATAAATTTATGCAGTTTTATTATTGATAGAAAAAGTCCTGGGTAAGCTTTTATGACCAACCCCTTGTCACCTTTTATAGCAGATAGAGAAAATCGTAATTATATTTTTCATCTTTACGAACCGATTGCAACCGATATATCCTATTGCATTCATATTTCTTCTTGGCTTAAGCCAATTATTAAACTGCACCTATACAAAATATTGGCAATGAAGGAAGCAAGAAAACGTTCATTTTTGGCGACTGGCAGGCAGAGAATTGGCAAACTAAAAATTAGTTTTGCATTTTTTTTTATTTTTTACTAACGACCCTAAAAATGTTATATTTCTTAATCATTATATATATATTGGAGAAATTTGATTGACTGGCCCGGTTTCAAGCTACTGCTCATCCGCATAAGAAGTCGATTGAGTTAAATAACTTAGTAATTAGAGGCACATTAAAAGTTTTTTTGAATATGTTTCATGTGCGTATGACTGTGTATGTGTATGGTTGGGGAATTCCATATTTTTGTTTTCGTGGAGTTGATAACTACTGTTGCAAGAAGAGGTTAATTTACGACGTGTTAGCTGCTTCACAACCAAAAACACTTTTGCGCAATCATTAAACGAACGAACGAACGAACGAAGCAGAAGTAAAATACAAAACCTGGCACCGACAAGCACAAAAAACTTTATTTAAACTTATTTTGTACACATATGTAAAGCTTACGTATTTTTATGTCGAGAAATATGCTTACACATGTACATACACATATAACAAGTGCCGATAAGAGTTGAAGCAAATGTTTCGTCAGAGAATTTTAAAGCAATGGTACGTTCCAACACCCTCATATCAGTCTGTTATTTTACCCACTGCTGAATATTTCAGATATACTAGTTATGTTATTCATTTTGCGACACTTAAAAAGAACATAACAACAAAATTAATATAATCTTTATTGTCAGCCTGAGATGTTAAACTACGATGAAAATCGAGTAGCGAAAGTTTGATAAAATTTTTCTGCTATTCGTTGACATTCATTTTCTTCAAGAATTTAGATATAGTACGTGAGTTTCGATACTATCCATAATATTCCATAAATTTTAATGACACTTGGAACGCGAGACATAAAATATATAGCTAACAACAAGTAAAAACGCTATAGTGGGATGCTGCCCGCCATTAAATACCCTATACTACTTCGCTTAGTACAGTTATTCATAGGACGACTTTTCTTAGTAACGTCTTAGATTGGAAGTGGTGGGAGAAGTAGTCCGATCCAAATAATTCTCAATTCTTTTGTTTGCTCTTGAGCCAAAAGGTGTCGGTACATGAAGTCTCATCAAAATATCTCGATAAGTGCGACATAATAAAACAGGACGGACAAATAAGCCCAGATCGATCCAGAAAGTGAGCCTGAATACAAAATTACAAAGTATAACACACCTTTGCACCACAAATAATATAGCATATAAGAAGGTCTTGGATAAAAAAACGTTTTTATTATTTCAAAAATTCGCCTAAAAATCGGTTACAAAGACGTCTAAATAATAGTACGCAATGGTGCGGCTCGGAAAATATAGCTTCGAGAAAAATGCAATTAAAACGTTAAGTAATGGCAGCTGTTACCAATTGCAAGTAGGAACTTTATTGGACTTTAAAGCTAGATAAGCAATTAGACTTTATATATATATAATTTATTATTATTATTATTATTATTATTATTATTATTAATTTCGCCAGAGAAATAAATTCTAAGACTAAACTCTTAAAAGCACTAGCATCTAAGGCTATCGGCTTTTATTATTAAAAACTCTACCGCACTTGAGATTCGAACCCACGACCATTGACTTGCTAGTCGAGATTCCTCGGCTTCGGCTACTCAGGCGGATATATATATATATATATAATTTAAGATGATAAAATGCAAAAAAAAACAAGTAAGAAAGTTATATTCGGGTGGGGCCGAATCTCGTATACCCACCACCACTAAGACTGTGCTTTTATATTTTATTATAAAAAGGTAAATGAAATAAAATGAAATGTATGTTTCAAGCTTTTACTTCACTAAAAGGTGTACTTAGCAAAAAAAATTAATCCACTACGTCGTGACGTCTACCATAATTAATACAGAACTAACATACTTAGCTTGTCTCATTCTACTGTGATGAAAAAATGAATCCCCTAAGACACTAAGTGTCCATCACAATTAAGTTGAAACTAACCAACTTAACTTTTCGCATTCTACTCTCCAAGTTCTTTTATTTGATACCCATGTCTCTGGTATTATTAAGAGAAAACTAATCCATCAGGTCGCCCTGTCTACCATATTTTTTTAGAATTAACCCCAGACAATATGTCTTCATTTGAAACAAAACAGTTTTAAACAATCCGCCTTTCTTGTCTTAGGATAAAGAAGCATTTTATGTTCAATTCGGCTTGGCCGATTTTTTCCATTTTTGGACGTAAAGAGCAGGGTGTTTTGTAAAGTAAATGTGGAAATTATTAGGCTTACACACACGGACAAAAACTCACAAATTTTTTTAAAAAAAACATTTTTGCGACCAGGGGAGTGCCAACAACAAACGCCGCCCAGACATACAGACGGACAGACATGGCTTAATCAATTCAGAATTTTACGCTAATCAACAATATATATACTGTATAGGGTGTTTGAAGCTCCCTTTTGGGTGTTGCATATATTAGGAAAAAAAAAAAAAATTATGATCCATCCTTCAGTGATGGGTATAAAAAGGTACAAGGTTGTATAACCACTTAAATGACGCAACAACAAAAATGGAAAGGTATTAAATCAGTCAGTATTCAAGCATATAAATGTCGTGAGTTGCACTTAATGAAGAGTATGATCAAATAAATAAATAATAATGACCTTATTTAATATCCTGTCTATCTGTCAATCATCAGAAACACGTGTTTTATTTCATAATCACGAAAGAGGAACAAAAAAAAAAGAATACTAATAGATAAACGCCAATGACTTTAACACTCACCTGTATAGGAATATTTTGACGCAGAAAGGCCACCGTCTGGTCCTTGAGCCCGTCTTAGGCCAAATTCTAATAGATTTACATGTTTACCAGCAACCATGCGATAACGTGCTGCATTTGTAGCCATTAAACTGAAAATCGATAAGAACCTTTTTAAATACTACACGAATGCTTAAAATTTATATATGTGCCAAGTTTTCCAATACTGATACCATCTAAAAGAATAACAAAGAAAAAGGCTATCATTCCGTTTTCAGAAATAAAGAAATAATGAAAGAGATACTACTCAAAACATACACGACCCTTGATTGACAACAATTTATTTTGTTAACTCGCTGAGATGATTCCCACGAGTAAAAGAGACGAAAGGACAAACTTGTCCTTAAAAGCAAAGTTTTCATAATCGTTATCTAATTAATAAGTAGCAACTTTGCTTCTTTGACTTGAAGGGCAGCGATACATTTTTAAAGGCAGAAGGCTCCGCTTTAAAATAATTTTTTAATCGATCGAATCGAACGAGCAGGATATCAAGAAAAGCAATAATAGGTGATTTTTTACATCATATCCGTCCACCAGTCCATGCGACAAAACATGTCTATGATACGTTCGTTGCGCGCAAGTAGAAAGTTCTAAGCCATGCGACTTAGTCACCAGAATTGCCTCCGGCCGATTACTACTTCTTCGCATTGATAGGATACGCACTTGCTTAGCAGCGCTGAACTTCTTGCGAAAATGCCCGAAAATGTGCGGAAATGCCTGGATGAATGATTTGTCTCAAAAGAGCAACATTTGTGTCTTTCAAGTGGAATCCGCAAATTGTCGAACAGATGGGAAAGTGTATTGCCAGCAACGAGAGATAACTGGAATAAAATATTTGCTATCATTTTCATACAGCGAAGGTGCATTTTCTGTAGAACAATTCTGATTTCATATTGACACAGTCAACGAACGTCTTTGGTCTTTGATCTTGGTATAAAAACTTTCAACTGGATAAAATCGATCCTCACTGCTCGAAAATCAATTGAACCATATTTGTCCATAAAGACGTCTAGTGCAGATAGGACGGAGCGTATATAAACGATTTTTGTGAGATTTCATGAGATATTTCGATTTCCAAACTCTTTTATTTGATAATAATATAAAAAAAAAAAAAAAAAATGCGAAACTTATCATATTTGAAATAGATATGAAAGCAAGTTTTAGATTGTGAAGCACTGCGCTGAGTACGCCTAACTACTTATCGTTTAAATATCGCCTTGATATATTTTTAACAATTTCTGGCATAAGTTCGCAAAAATTTGGTGAAAATTTTCAAGATTTATCGTAAGTAAAAGTAAGCATATCAACTCACCTAGCATAATTAACTAAAGTTAATAGAGTTGTCTCCAACAATTGTGCTATAATCAAAGGACCTTCTACTTTAATGATAGGCACTCTGGGAAAAGCCACTGTACCCTCATCAATGGCGTGTAAGGTAACATCTTTAGCAGTCAAATCACCCAAATAATCAAAAAATTCATTTTCTGTGCCTTCTGGCAATGTTCGTCGCAAATATTCAATATCTGGAATAAGAGAAAAGAAGTTTCTTTTCTTCCATACTATTAGTTCAATTTGATATTAAACTCACCGCTTTCGGAATAATGAAAACTCTCTAAAAATCTTAAGCATTCATCTAAACCAGCGAATATTGTAAATTCTCCATGGAATGGATTTGAACGAAAAAACAAATCAAACACCGAATGATCATCAGTTTTTCCGGATTTCCAATAAGCATAGGCCATTGTTATTTGATATAAATCTAATGGGAAAGAGAGACCAAAGAAAAAATATTTAAAAGTTGATCTTTAAAAGTATTAAGCATAGATAAAGCTATTTTTATACCCATCACCGAAATATAAGGGATATGTATATTCATCTTGTCGAAACGTTTGCAACGCCCAGAAAGAAGCATCAGACACTCCAGAAAGTGTATATATTCTTTTATCAGCACCAAACAATAAATCGATTTAAGCATGTCTATCTGTCCGTCTGTGTAAGGTCCGTTTGTTTGTTAACGTTCTCTTGGCCGCAAAAATGAAGCTATCGACCTCAAATTTGGCAGTAACAGTGGAAGTTCTTGTACGCAGGTTGGTATTGAAAATGGGCCAAATCGGTCGAAGGACACGTTCACAGCACCACGTAAACGCAGAACACCTCTGTTTTTTGCTCATTACTCATAAACTGTAACAAATAAATCTACAACAATTTAAAAGCATATTCTGTAAGGAATGCTGTGTCACAAAAATAGAAATGATTGACCACGCCTTTCCAATATCATAGTGTATAAAAATTCAATTATTTTTTCAATATCTTTATAACGCGAAGAAACAAATTCTTGGTTAGTTTCAAATGTTAAATGCGTCTAAAAACATCCGCCCGCTCGTCTGTTCATCTGTCTGTTTGCGCAACTTTGTAGTATTTGTGGTAAACATTCTCCCGTTAGCGAAAATGAAGATATCGCCAATCAAGTTGCTAAAGAATTTGGAATTAATCTAAACTTTTCAAACGATAGGTCTACAACGCACACATGCGTCTGCGACAAGAAAACTTTTTATTTGAAAACAGAACAAGTCAACTGCGCCCACTCCATATTACAGGGCATGAGAATTTTGTTCATATATTTCTTTTGCCTTTTTTTGGAGCAAACGGTGATGAGTATAAAAGATTCGGTCCCGATCCAATTTAATTTTCATACTTATTTTATTTAATTCTGTTACCTACACTTTAATATCACAATACAAATGATTTAAAGGAACGATCAAATTCAAAAGCATTAAAAAGACAAAGTGGCGTCACAGGAAGTGAGGACAGGGGCCTGTTAAGCGACTATCAATATGTTTGTCTACAGAGAAAATTAAAACGATAGCAGCAGAAAACGCGAGCAGCATTTCTTGAAAAAGCGCAAATCGCTTCTTGGGGATTATCTGTTATTATACCGTTAGTATACCAATTGTGGTACAGGGTATACTAAGTTTGTGCGTACGTATGTAATATCGAAAGGAACTTGAGATACGCCCACCTTTTACTATATCAATCGATTCAGAATCATTTTCGAAATCAGTCTAAACTTGTCTGTCCATCTGTTCTTCTCACGGTAAATCGAAAGAAAAATTAGCCTTACCAAATTTGGATCAGTCAGGTCTATTTTTGAATGAAAAGTAAGCCTTTATATGGCAAAAATGTGCAATTTTTGATATTTTATGATGAAGTTTGGTTCGTAAGAGTAATTTGATACTAATCTTAACTGTATCAAATGTGAATCAAGTAGGTCCATTTTTTAGACATCATCGCATACAAGGCTTGTTATGAAATATTATATCTTATATTGAGAAAGTGAATACATTGTCTAATTTTTAATATGTTATGAAGAAAATGCTCCCAGATTTGTGTCGATGTGTGCAACACCTAGAAGGCTTCAAACAGAGCCTTGTTTACTGCACCAATCCGTTTAGAATCGTCGTCTGATTTGATTTAAGCATGTCTGTCCATGTGTACGTCTTGTATTCTTTTGTTTAACCATTAAGCCTTTTTGATGAAATGTGGTACACTGACGTGCTTTAGTGCAAGGACAAACGTTATTGAAAATGATTCGCGTCGAACTACTTTCTCAACCACTCCCTACGTAAAGCTTTATTTCGAAAATTCTTTATATGAATGATTGTAGGGTAGTGTAAGGTATTTTTTTTTTATTGCAATATGACGAATCGCTTAGGAGATGCCCACTATTTGAGCACACGGTCACAGTCAGAAGAAGAGACGGAAATAGAGAAGTGGTGGTCGCAGCAGAATGGGTGTATGTCCAATCGATAAGTGTTAGGCCTTTATTGACTCGCTGTAGTAGGTACCAAGACCAAAGACTACTCTACCGCACTTGATATTTGAACCCGCGAAAACCGGTTTGCTGGTCGCGTTTCTTAACTACTCGGCTACTCAGGCGGGTGTGATTGCGAACCCAGGCCCACTATAGTTTTTACTTGTTTAAGTTGAATGTGATCCCAATTGAAACTAATTTCAATTCTCTATTTTACATTTATTTTATTGATCACACTTAGTTGATTCTATACGAAAATTTTTTTTTTCTAAGATGCGGTTAACTAGGGGTTGCACAATCACACATTTAATATCGCTGTCTATATAATTGAATCGTGGTCTAAAGATTTACTATTAGATATCGTCATCCCTCGTGTTTGTTTGTTGTCAAAAATATTCCGTTCATAATGCATTTTCTATACGTTCAGTTACGTAAGCTACGTTGTTTTTATTTCTGTCTTGCTTAACACGGCAAGAATTTATTTTCATATAAGTATAAAAAAACTTTCAAAACATATTACAATAATTTCTAATGAATTTTTATAACTCAAATAAAATTGAACGGGTTATCCTGATTTTGGCATCACGTCAGGTATATTTGTAGCCGCAATCGGTCTTGCGGTCAGGCGAGCATATCAGAACGCCTGCCTTTATGTTGCAAGTTTCGATTATCGCATAGTTTCACAAAATGCTGAGTTAAATTTGTTATTATTATCTTGCCTGCTCGCTTTGTTCTTTGGCATGTATAAATTTTGAGAATCGTAAATATAATTTTTATATTTTATAAAAAATTTGATTTGAAAATCAGAAACGCTTTTTGTGTGCGAAAAAAGAAAAATATAGAAAAATAAATATTTTCTATCCTGTGCTTTGAAGAAATCAACGAACCCGAGCAGCAAGTAAAGCTGCTAAGTTATAATAAAAATGAATTCACAAACATTTACACTTACCGGTTAACAAAGGCTGAACAACGCCATTTTGATTCATACGACCGCGATCCATAAATTGCCCGCCTGCGTTACATCTTGTTTCACGATCGCCCATGTTTAACTGTAGTTATTTTAATGGTTGTTTTAATTTTTTAACTATGATTTTATCATTGTGTGAAAAAAGAAACAATAAAAAATATAAAGATTAAAAAACAACAACAACAACAACAATTATATTTAAAGAATTGTTATTTAACGCATGTAAATCAATAATGATGGAGTTCAGCTTTTCGCTGGCTGAGTGTAAGTAAACTGACTGAAAATCAACAGAACTCAAATTCAAGAATACCCTTTGTTCATATTCAACAAAAAAAAAAGAAATAACAAAAGACCAATTAGCTGCACTTATCACTATATAAGAATATTATTATAAGATTTTTAAAAAGATTCCTCAAGAAAAAAAGAACTTTTGTAACCAACAGTGTAACAAAACTGTAATAAAAATATTATCTGATAATGGTTTTTTCAAAACTATCTCTATTTCCATCTATCTCTATTTCATTTAATTTCCAAGTAAACAGGATGAGTCTTGAATTCGGCTGCAGACGGATAACATATGCTCTACTTTCTAATAATACAACACCTAATCACGGGATATTTTTATGTATTCATTTTTTGAAACTATCATTTATGCAAGAAATGTTCAAACGTGTGCGATAAATTGTTAGTAAAAGATGCATCTAGAAGCTCTGTATAGTGTATATACTGTCAATCAGGAAGATAATTTACTAATGCCGATGTCCGTCCATCTCCCTGTGCTCTGTTACTGTCATCAATTCTCCATGCCAAACCATAAAATAGAACGCCAAGCACAGCACGTAAGTTATTCAATCACTTCCATGGTAAAACAAAAATTTAAATATGAAAAGGTTGAATCGAAAAACACCCTCAGAATGGGTTAAACAGTGAAACATTGTCAGAATCCTAGTTTAATATATTTTGTTTCAAAGAAACATTACAAATTGTTCCGAATATCATTTAGGAATACCATAAAGCTATTTGCCAGAACTATGTCGTATTACATATAGAAAGTCCTTACAAGTATATTAGAAAGGAAAAACCAAAATTCTCATGTAACCACGTATACATGCGTGCATATTCTTTATCGGCGTAAAATTCTAAAATGCGTTGACAATTGGAACATCTATAGATTTAACAATCTCCAAGACCTTCCAGAATGAGGAAAGTAAATTAGACACTGAAAAATGTCACCTGTTGTCTTAATTTAGCATCCTGAAACAAATCTGCAAATCCCAACAACAGCGGTTTTGTTAGCTTTTAGCATACCTAGCATATGCATTCGAACTATTTAAGAATAGATATGCAACTGAGGGGAAAAAAGATTTCAATTGTAGGGCAGGATCGCTTCAAAGTGAATAAAATTTTCATATTTTTTCTTTCAAGTGATGTAATAAACAGCAATTATTAGGCTTGTTGGTTCACGAACTTCAGGAACATACGACTATGTCTGCATATTTTTAAATTCCAATTTGTATTGATAATTATTAAAAAAGTTCGTGATGACGCACATAAAGCAATAAAGAAAGAAAATAATGATAAGAAAGAAAGATTATCTATGCGTAGTTTTGAGAATGTTATACAGGGCGTCCCTAAAAATTTATGTAAAATTTGAATTTTGTGCTCTAAAGTGTTGCCAACGAAAAAATAGTCAGCTGATGGATTAAGGTTATCAAAAATGGTACGTTACGCCAAGGAACAACGAGTTCTCAGTTGATCGCTTGAAGAAACACCACATTTGTAGTATTTGGTTATCAGAAATTTCGCTAATGATTGTTGAAAAATGCATGTGAAGCGTACCATGGATTGTTGCGGAATTTAAGCTGGAGGCATCAGCAACTGCGGCTTGTTAAGCAATATCATTTAATAGTGGTAACTATAGAGACATGGTAATTGAAATTTTAATGGCTAAATTTTTAGATATGAATGTGGTTTCGACAAGACGATGCCACATGCCATACAGCCGCAATTACTACATTAATTTTTATTCATCTTGCATGAAAGTTGCACCCTGTACTTGTCCGTAAACGACTTAATATTTCCATTAAAATATTTTTGAAAAATTCGTAACAGTGTGAGAGTTAGCTACATGCACCTTTGGGCGACAGCTTAACCGTTAACGTTAACGTTAGGTTAGGTGTGCTCGCAAATGCGTAGAATGTGTTATCAAACTTGATTTGTGAACTTTAACAAATACTCTGTGTTTCAAGTTTATTTCACTTTCTTATAATCATTCTTAAAGCTGATCTGCAATTACTGACCAAGTATATATATGTGAAGTTTCACCTTTCTATTCAATTTTACGACAGCAAACACAGATGCAACAGGTAAATATTTTTCACCCACTTGGTCGACCGATCATTGCTACTTTGAAACTTGGGGCTGACCATGAGCGTTTCGATTAGACGGAAATAGAAACTATACGTTTAAAATGATCTAAATTTTACGAATTTTTGATCCATTTTAAATATACAATGTATGCAGAGAGCTGCAAATAAAAAAAAATAATCACATTTAGATGAATAAAAATCGGAAATACATTCGGAATGAACGGTATGCCTCATCACCTATGTAGGTATATTATTTACATATATTAGTTTGTTTTGAAATATTCTAAGTTGAAAATATTGTTATTTTGAAAAGCAGTTAGCACGTTATAGTCGGGCAAGGCATAGCACACATCGCTTAAATATAAGAATTTAGTGGAAATACGAATTGTGGTCAGATAAATTAAGTTTTGAATTTCCGCATTTATTCTTCCAGCTAATTTCTGATTTCTAAAACTTGGAAAATTATAAATAATTATTATATATATATATATATCTTCCAAAATAATATTACGCGGAAAGCCTTAAAACTTGTCCAATTTTCTACTTTGGACTCGTTTTCGATTCAAAAAATATCAATAAAACATAATTTGGCGAAACATTTTAAAATTCCCGGTGGGTGTACTAAAAACGTAAATGCGTCAATAGGTCTCAGATGGGTACAGAGTCCCCTAAATCAACTCAAAAAATGATTTTGAATCAATTAATATCATAATGTTGCATACACTCGTACCACACTACACTAGAATAAGGAGTCTAAGATAAAACAAATGTAAGACGAAAATTTTAAAAGAAAAAATAAATTCAAATACTTCTATCATTGAGATGCGGTGGTAATTCAACAAAATACCTAAAGAAATTTTGCATATAATTACACACAATAGCTTTGTACCGAATCAATAACTCACTCACTTTTTGTATTTTTTTTATTATTTAGATAAAAACGAGCGTTGCTTCAAATGATTATGATTCCATTCGTGTTTGCGCGAGAACTGGGTATTTTTCAGACGAATCTTCCAGTTTTACTTATTTGCTTAGTTCAGGTTGAATGAATTGCTGTTTATTTCTGTTACTTAGCAGCCAATATATCTAGACAGTCTACCTTTGATAAATTTAAAAGGCGAAAATTACTTCTCAACATTCAAATTCTTCTACCGCCACACTTCTTAATATTAGGAGAAGAGTTTCTTGAAAAGCTCATCTATTGATACATGCGTTCATTGACCTCGGTGACGTCACAAATTGCGCCAGTCGCGACAATGTAACTATAACTTTAGTTAAGCAGACGTACAATATAATGCTAGTATATTAATTTTTTTGAAGGTTACCTGAAGGTCGGCGTAGTTCCTCTACTTTATTTTTCTATTCTGTTAAAAAGTAATGTTTTGATTTAGTTTTCTATTACTACGCCTTACCGCGCACAGCCTATAATATGCATATGTATTTTCTCATTCTCTTGCATATATTACTATAGATTTATTTATCATACTTTTTTTTATTAAAGTTCTGACGTTTTTTTTTTTTTGGTTTTCTTCACTGTTTTCTGCACTTGTTGAAAATATTCGTTTACTCTTATTATTACCACTACATCTTTTCAGCTTTCTTCATTCACTATTTGTTTGGTATTAAACGATTACTGTGCTTGAACTCTTATTTAGTTCTCAAATCCATTTATTTACACTTTTTGCGAATTATTAAATATATACAAATCCACTTGTGAGATAGGAATGTTAAACTGCACAATTTACGTTCGATGTCAAATTTGTTCGAGTGAAAGCAGTTTGTGCTAAGAAGTAAATTTCGATCATAAATTTTTCCGCTCACATGTTTCAAAAAGATCTATATAATAATTTGCAAATACGGACATATAGAAATTCGCATTTGAAAGAGAACGTTTAACTATTTCCTAAGCCGTATATTTAGTTCGCCTTTTTATTTCTTCTTCTTTTTCTTCTTAAGTATTCAACGAAACAACAACAGATGATTTCCCGAGTTGGAATAAAAAGTACTTTACATGAGCCTTATAAAGTTTGCAAGTAGTTTAGAATATTGGTTAACCTTTAGATAGTTTATTCCATATATCAGCAGTCGAATCCGTTATTATTTTTTCATTTTTTGTAATATGTTTATTATAAACGTTACATATTTCTTTAATGTATTATCATTAATTTTTATTTTTTTTAAATATTTTTCTAAATAAATGAATGTGTTGTAGGTGTTTTGTTTTGTATAATCCTTTCTTTTTGAGAGTAAAATTTACTCTGCTATGTGTTGTTATGAATGCTCATTTTGAATTTTCTGAGAGTAAAATTTACTTTGCTTACTTTGCACACATCTGTCAAATGCGTTTTTCAGCGTTGCCAGCTGCGGAGATTAATAATCAAATTTATTTGCAATTAAAATTAAACTGTACCCGCTTTTCCACTAGTGGGATATCGAAATTATGAACACAGCTTTTATTGCAGTGCATCAGCAATTCAGAAAGCACTACAAAAATAATTATTTTCCTCTTTTATTTCCTAATATAAATCAATTCATTGAAGGATTAGTACACAAATCTAAGGATGATTTTCTCGCACTTGTTTCTGAACAAGAAATTAGCTTATTAAAGCAAATTTTTGCACATATATGCACACTTGTTGATATATTTTAAGAATTTTTTTATTAATTTCTTAAAAGCAAAGTGGTATCGCGGTAGTACCTGTAAAAATCATAAAATCTCCTGTTTTCGTCGCACAATACTCAGCCACAACAAACAACGCGGGCGGCTTCACGTTAACCCTTTACAAGAATGAGCAACAAGCTTTTGGCAATTTGAGAATTAGTTTAGTGCTCCAGCTAATCTTCTCGAATTACACAGACGCTTGGGTGCAATATTAAAAACTGCCTTGCAACGAGATCCTATTGTTCTTATAAAAGCAGGAAACAAAAACCACTCAATCATTGCGACTGACTTTAGCCCGACCGTTGGCTAAGGTTCTTTTCAGATTGGTTCAGAAACAATTAAAGTCCCCCTACTCAGAAAAAAAAAAACAATGATCTGTGGGGGAAGCTTTTCAAAGTGCTATTGCATGCTTCATTCCGCCATCAAAGCACACAAACCACTTTAGCGTTGTGTTTTTACAGACTTTTCAACGATTTCTCATACGAATGTCTTGGAAGTACTTGCGATATATATCAAATAAATTTACACACAAAGATTTGGGTCAATAAATGTATATATTAATTTATAAGAAAATAAGGTCTTTGAGGTGGTTGATTGCATTTTAGAATCTTTGATTAATTTGAAGCACTATGGTTTGTCTTAAGGAGTTAATAGAAACCAATTGATAATGCAAACGTTGTAAATGTTCTAACAGAATAATGAAAAATTCTTATTCAGCAGAATTTGTGTGACTTGTTTCGACCATGTACTAATAGAGAATTTATTGAAATCAACTCTGCTCTCTCTCAATTCACAACACATGGTACTTCTTTTTATAAATCATGTAAAGGCAAAAGTCAGCTAACGGATTTTCGCGAAAATTCAAAGCCAAACCTAACCAAAAGTTAGGATGTATCATCATAAAAAGCAGCTTATTTCCATGGGAACCCTTATACGATATGGATTGAATGGAAAATTTGCCCATATGCACTGGATTTCATCCAGTTAATTTTTATACTAAGTTACAATATTGAAAATAAGCCGTTTTTTTTTGTAAAATCGTACGTTTCAGGCTAACAGTTGTCAGTAAGTAGTCAGTAGTAGTGCAGTTGTAGTGCATAACATTATACGTGTTCTCTTTTCATTGAAACAAAATAAATTTTCGTTTTTGCTTGCTATCCATAATACTATCCATAATAAGGATAATTTATCTCTTAATCTTGAATGTATTACTTTCTAAATGCTTTAAAAGTAAAAAAGAACTTGTAGTTTACAGTTTAAAAAAAAAATTAAACAAATCCATACTTTTTCCTGTGAAAATTAACGAAATCCATACTTTTTTCTATGAAAATAAAGAACAGCTGAGAAAAATTCTCCCCGCGACATTATTTTGTTTATGTTTCTATGGCATGGGTATGAAATTCCTCTGTATGAAATTTTTTGCTCAAAACTTAGTATGTGAATGCATGCATATTTATTTATTTTATTATTGAAATTTTAAAAAAATATAACTTTTCAACTTTTCTTATAAAACATATTGTTGTGTTTTCGTATTCTGTTTGTTGTGGCATCGGTTGTGAGACTGGTATGTATTCCCAACTGCGACGCATTTCCTAGCATCTTTGTCTGATTTTTCTGAACACATAATTGTGTGGCATTCACATGTATTCCATAGATCACAAACAGTCTTAAACACTTCTAAACACTTCAAAATTTTCGTTCGACACTGTTGGTGCGAGGAATTTGCTTTCAATTTTGTTAGTGCGAGAAATCTGCGTTAGATTCTGTTCTTTTTCATTACACTCTCTTGTGTTTGCATTGATTATAATTTTTGTTCAGGATCGGAATTCTCGGTATATGTACATATGCAGATTATGAGAAATACATCGTTAGCAACGGAATTATATCTTATAAATCAACTTTGAGGATATCTCCCTTTATTAAAAAATTTGCTTTCAGTTTTCATGGGTAAATTAAAAAATGAAAAACCAAGGGGATAACTGAAATGAAATAGAATTCTGTCCAAGTACAATACTAAAGAAAATTCCCGCAGAAAATTATTGGTTCAATATAGAACACTTCAAATTTGACAACTCATCAGGTAACAATTCCAAGAAATCAAAACTGATGTAATTAGCCGTCTCAAGATAGCTCATCTTAGGTAAACTGTAATAGTACATTGTCCCATAAGTTTTTTCCCTTTTTTTGATGGGAAATCAATAGACGCCATACTCCATCTCGATTAATTGACTATGTACCGTTGTCCTGGGAATGCACATGGAAAGCAATAAATATTTACATTTTTTAGGTAAATAGAAAAGCTGTCTTTCCTTATAAGCATAATAAGCATAAGAAGACATTACCCCTTAATCTGACGAGAGTTGTTCTTGTTGAATAACGGCGATGTTGAAGGAGATCAATATTTTAAATAAATTTGGCAAACAGATAGCACATCAACCTAGATAACAAATGATGCAGGCTTTTATCAAAGAAACCATTCTTTCTTCCTTTTTTATAAAGCTTAGTAATTTGTCCGATTGAGAGCATTGGAAAATTTTCACAATTTGGTTGCTGAGAGCAATTTAGTCATAGCAAACTATTAAAATGCGCTTACTTTAACTTTAACTATATGAAAAATTTGCCCGCTTGTCGAATCGTCACTTTCGATCCGGGCGCAGTAAATCAACGATTAATGCTGAACATGTTTCTGTTTATAATAAAGTGTTTAACTAAAAACGAAAACGACAATTTATCTCACTATCATAGCAAATTTAGTTGGTCATAGCAATTACTAGCATTGTAAATATATATTCCCACTTACCGAAAATTCTTTACTTGAAATACTTGATCCAAAGTCAAAAATGACAAAAATTTGTTACCTTTTAAGAAAGTCCTCAGTGTTGGTAATAATTTTTCTGAAGCGGAGTCTGCAAATCTAAACAATATATTCAACACTTTTGACCTTCAATACATTATTAAGGGCTTTTTTTGTTGAAAGTCCATCGCCAGGTTGTTGAGGTCCGATTATTTTTAAATTAAAATCTTTTAACATAGCCAGAAATCTAATTTAAAGGTGATGAGTAGTTCCGTCCTCATAGACTGAAATGACTTTTATTTACATTTTATATTACAAGCCTTCGGTTTAACAACAACATATTCGCATGTTTACGTTATATCTTCTATATTAATCCCATCTAAAAAATTTTCCACATCCATGAAATTTATGTAAATTCATTTTCGGAAAATTTATAATTAATAGGCGTCAATTCTGGGCGATTCCGCGTATAATTCTTCCTTTTTCCGTTCGCCGGCTCTGTATTGCCTAAATCGTTCTTTGCGCATAGCCTAAAAACGGCACTATCTATGTTGACCTACTTTTAAACAAAAGGAAGGAAACTTACCTCAACACGTAGCATTTGCTTACGCATGTTAACACATTCTCCAAAATCATCAATTAAATCTTTACACATTTTCTTGCCACGTTCACCACCGTACGCTTCCAGACATTCCATCATATTCATTTCAAGTTCTCCGCATTTATCGTAGGTCTGATGATTAACCAAGCAACCGGTTAAATCAGTAAGCGGCAAACGAAAAAACGGGGTTAGCGCCATCAGGAAACAATGCTTCAAAATATAAAATAATAATTAAGATCTGCACAAAAGCAGTATCACAAATTAACTAAATGACGTAACACGGATTCTCTGCCAAACTCTTGAGTTTACGAACAGTTTTAGCAAATATTTCTATTTATAAAAGCACTTACGATTAACTACTCGTTTTATTTGTGTTATAGATTCAATATATGCAAATAACTAAATAGCATTCAATACAAAAGGAATATCTTAAAAATTTTCATTAAATCTTGCAAATTAATCGATTATACTCAGAGTTATATAAAATAGTACGATTTCAAATAAGTATTAAAAATAGACTAAAAATACTACTAAAGCATAACGCAGAGTTATTTCTGACAATTATCTAAATATTTGAATAAAACCATTTATTCCAAATTACGATAAGAATTCCAACTATCGATCGGACGTTCCACCATATTATACTTAATCCTTTTACCTAAAACGCCACATAAACCTTTTTTTAATATATTTCAGTATTTGCACTAGGCTCACAAACATTTTACTTTTGGTTAGAATATATGGAGGGGGTTAAAGTAATTAGACCCCCTTAACCATTAATTTCTTATGCCGAGGTACGATTTCTCTTTTTTGACACAGAACTTTGGAAATCCTCACTTTTTTTTTATAGCGAGTTTTTCGAGATAAGGCTTTATGTAGGGAGCGGTAGCAAAAGAGGCCCTTACTAATCCATTTTCAATGGGGCTGTTGTGTACCGACCGTTAGTGTACCAAATTTCTCGTCAACATTTTTCAAAAATTTTAATCTGTAGGCTAGATAGAAAAATACATCAATACGCATCAGATAGACAAAATAAAAGTTGGGTCTACTTTCTTCTGAGTGTTACATACAACAGTACGAACTTAATATTCTACAAGTGATGTAAGATATTATAAATGGAAGATGGCATATTATCACGGTTAAACTTCTTAAAGTGTAGGGTGAATAGGGTAAAACGCATACTTTGCGTAGTCAAAACATATTTCCAGACAGCTGGCTTACTTAATATTCGCATGCTCTATTCTTTAATATTGAAAATGGTTAGTAAAAAAATAAATCAAGACTTAGTTGACTTTTTGGAAGACTGCGGAGTTTGCCAAATTTGCCAACTACGATATCTAAAGGCTCGTGGTAACGAATATCAGTCTATTAAAGAAACTTTTCAAAAGGTGAGCCGTGCTCTTATTATTTTATTTACTAATGTGATCAAAGTAATTTTGTCTTTAGCTAAATATTAAATACGAAAAGTTAGATGATAATTGTTCTGAAGAGAGTGCAATGAAAAAACCGCGAAAAGATGTGTGCTCCACCTGTTTAGGATTGTTCTCTAAGGAATTCCAACAATGTATTATTGAAGCAATTTTAAAAACTGACATTGAAAAATATGATTACCGCGACGTCGTAGTCGCCATTAGTTTGCCTATGATGTTGCAAATTAGGCAATTATCCATGTGGTATGGATTATTGGAACGTTTTAGCTCGTTTATTGATATGGAAAAAGCTCCTGATGTGCCATTAAAAGAAGCAGCTAAGTTAATTTTAAATCCGATCATATGCAGAGAATTGCATAGAAATTATGAAGCGAATGGTGTTCAAATTAATGTCACGTTAGCGCATAACAAAGAACTGGATGAGTTGGTAAAATTGCAAAAATTGCATGAAAGGGCATTTCCCCGTCCACCGAGTAGCAAACGTCAGGATATCTCTAGGGGCCTTATAGAAAAGCAGTACATACCTAAGCGTTTAAAAGGAGAGTTATTTAAGCAATTTTTTCCAGTACCCCCCACAGTTGTGGCCGAACCACTAAATCTTAAGTCCATTGAATTGTTGGGACCTACGATTTTTGTGGCAGGTCGATATTGTAAATTAACAAGAGAACTTTCCCATACGCCTTGGATTTTGAATGGCCACCGTGTGATGAAAGACAGTATCGAAGAGATTATCATTAGAAATGTTACACCATTGCTTTGGTAAATATTCTGTTTCTGCAAAAGTTTAAATGTAAAATTTTAGAAGCTGTTTCTTTTCAGTAATGATCAAAGTAAAGTTATTTTCATGTCAAGTGGTCGAGAAGATGTAGACGTACGTTGCTTAGGCAAAGGCCGTCCTTTCGTTTTGGAAATCAGCAATGCTTTTACAACTAAACTATCGAGTGCGGCGGCCTATCGCATAGAATGCGATATAGACAAATCGAAAAAGATTTCTGTACGTCATTTACAAATTGTCAAGAGAGAAGAGTTAGTGCACATTAAATCCGGTGAGGAAAAAAAACGCAAGTTCTACAGAGCTTTGTGCATGTTGCAGGAACCCGCAAGTTCGGATATTCTAGAAAAGCTTAACTTGCCGCAAGGATTTGAAATAAAACAGAAAACACCTATTAGGGTATTACACCGGAGGCCGCTGCACACCAGACCCCGCATGGTATACAGCCTTAAGGTACTTTTATAGATTTACGTACAATGAAGAAATACGATTTAATTGTGTCTTTATTTTTTCAAGGCTTGGGTACATAAGGAGAATTGTAAAATTTTGGTTTTAGATATTGTCAGCCAAGCTGGGACATACATCAAAGAATTGGTGCATGGTGAATTTGGGCGCACAGTTCCATCAATAGCTGTTCTTATTGACCGACCGATCGATATAGTAGCACTTGATGTTATGGCTATCGATTTGGATTGGCCCAAACCAATCAAAAATAGTCATTTCGATGAATAAAAGCTACATAAATATTTTTTAAAACACCCGCCGCGATTTATTTAAAAATAAATTTGGCAGTCGTATTAATACCGCCTCATTGAAGTTGTTCTAAATTTTTGCCAGTAATCGGCTCTAGGTTATGGACTCCTTGATCATCAACAACGGCGACATTAAATTTTGGTAAATTAATAATCAAACGTTTATGTATTTCGGCAACACATTTCTTTAGTACTTCATAAGCTTCCGCTTGTGTAATCTTGTCATCATAGTAACGATCAAATACGCTGGCACAAAACATCCCACCATAACCTTGACCCCCATATTTCACGGATTTAGCGTTAGCCAAGTAATCTATATAATGTAATTCTGGCAGAGACTCCTTTGGGTCGAAACTTAAATTAAAACAATTTAAAAGGGAATGGAATTTAATTTGAATAAACAACTTACCCGGCTACCAACATATTAACTTGATAGGGAGCACTACTTCTCAAGTAGTCAGCCAGGTTTTTGCGTGTAAAATGCGCAGCACACTTTGGACTCAAGTCGTAGCCATTGCGCATTTTATAAAGCGCTATATTCTTGGAAATGAACTCCGTAAATTGAACAGCGTCACCCGAGTCGCCAACAGTAGCTATCATTAAATTATTGGATATTTTGTGTATTTTATTTTCATCTGAATAAAATAAAATTCTTTTAATTGAAAATTTCTCAATTTTCGTTGTGTCATGATACTGATCGTGGATAAATTTTACTTTTGTTTACCTTGCTTCATTACCACAATAGATCTAGCTTGTGTTGTGTCGGCTGCCAGCATCACAAACGTAGGACCTCTTATACCCAAAATTGTATCCATCTTTTCCTACTTTTATTTTATCTATATCAGTACAAAACTTATTCAGAAAAACTAAATGCAAATATTTTTGATTTATCGGCAATGACAATTCTTTTTATATGTTGAACGAAGTTGGCTGCGGTTAAAAAGTAAACACATTATCTTAAAACAATAAGAAGCCGCAAATGTAACGCATCTTAAGGATCCGACACAATGACGATGATTCGGAAGTTATTATTATTATTATTTTAAATTTAGACTAATGAAATGAATTTTAGACTAAAAAAAAAAACATTGATTCGGAAGTTATTTACCTTATTTACGTATATTTTATATTAATCTAAATCTGAATGAAAAGTGTTAGCCCTACTCTGTACTATCTTATAAGGACATGTAATAAGAGCGATTTATTTTGAATTTAAAATATGTTTGTCAAACAAAAGCGAATAATCAATTGACTTGCTTTGTTTAACTGCGTCAGCGAAGTCCACATGGTTCTCTAAAACTCATTTTTTTAATTTTGTTTATTTGATTAATTAATTAGTAGATATTTTATTGTGGCATTCTATTTATTTATTGCTTATATTTAAGTTGGTTTCTTTATGGTTATTTCTGAAGCCATATGTATTTGTTCATATTTACATTGATTTATTTAATTTTCTTTTCAAATAATAAGGTAATGAGGCTCGTCATTGCGTTACGAAAAATAAATAACACATTATTTTGTCGGTACCCTAAGTAAGCCTATAATATAAAAACAATATTGACATTTTTACAGTTTATACAAAAACTTATTGCCATCTGCATTTCCGGATTTCCCAATTTACAAGAAAGTGTATTTTAGTTGAATTGTGCTTAATTTACATGTTATGAAGAGAAATACAACACTAAAAATTATCGAAATTGAAATGTCAAGTCGACAATGGTTCTCCAGTTCTCTCTTCTCTCTTCTGATAGTTTTGAGTGCGTGTCAATTTTCGTCGCGATTCCCACTTTATATTGGAGAAAATTGTCGAAAAGTAGTTCTAATTAATATATTTAAAAATTGCTGGTTTGGTTAATACCAGATTACGATGGCCGAGCAAATAATGGAAACAGTATCGGAGACCGTAAAAGGAATTGTGGATGCAGTCAAAAATGCAACCAACACCGAAACGATAACAAATGAAAAAAAAGTCTCAACACCTGAAGGTACGGCGATAGCCTATGGGAGTTTAGTAATTATGGCTATGTTGCCAATAGTCTTTGGTTCCATACGTTCAGTAAAATTACACAAAGCGAGAAAGGTTCGTGATTGTTATTGTCTGACTTAAAATTATAAAATCAGAATTAATCTAAATTGTAGGTAAGCGGTGAAAAGGCTGATACTATGAGCAAGCAAGATGCCATGTATTTTCCTATTATTGCTTCCGTGGCGCTTTTTGGTCTCTATTTGTTTTTCAAGATATTTTCAAAAGATCATATTAACCTCCTGCTTACTGGCTACTTCTTCTTTTTGGGCATTATTGCGTTGGCCCACTTACTTAGCCCCGTTGTGAACTCTTTGATGCCCGCTGCTGTTCCAAAAATACCATTCCACATACATTTTACTAAAGGTGAAGGAAAAACCAAGGAAGATCTCATAAATTATAAATTCTCCACACACGACATTGTGTGTCTCATCATATCAACCGCAATCGGTGTGTGGTACTTGATAAAGAAGCATTGGATTGCAAATAACATGTTTGGGCTTGCATTCGCCGTCAACGGTGTGGAAATGTTGCATTTGAACAATATTGTTACCGGATGCATTTTGCTGAGTGGGTTATTTTTCTATGATATCTTTTGGGTTTTCGGCACTAACGTCATGGTGACGGTAGCTAAAAGCTTTGAAGCGCCAATTAAATTAGTCTTTCCTCAGGACTGGATAACTAATGGCATTAACGGTTCCAATTTCGCCATGTTAGGCTTGGGGGACATAGTCATACCAGGCATATTTATAGCTCTCTTACTGCGTTTCGATCATAGTACGAAGCGCAAAAGTCGTATCTATTTCTATTCTACTTTAATAGCATACTTCATGGGTCTTATGGCTACAATTTTCGTCATGCACATCTTTAAACATGCTCAGCCTGCGCTGTTGTATTTGGTGCCAGCTTGCATGGGTACGCCATTGCTAGTCGCCTTAGTTCGTGGAGAATTGAAAACCTTATTCGCGTAAGTTACATAATATTATTTTAAATGTCATAATAAATTTATAATTTTTCTATGGATGCAGTTATGAAGATCATCCTGAGGAGAAGACCGAAAAGAAGGAAAACAAGGACAGTGAAAAGTCGAATAAAAAGAAAGAATCTAAAAAGGCGAAATGATTAGCAGGCCAGCTAAGTACTGTCGTCTCGCCCGCTAGTAATTTAAGTTCTATAAAGCCCCACAAACGCCTTCAACAGCGCCCTAATTCATACGCCTAAATTGTTCTAAATTATCCTTAAAAGTATCCAATGCATACAGAAGCCGATGTAAATGTTTTTTAATATATAATGCTTTCAACACCAGACATATTTAGAGAAGAATCATGCTTTATATTCATTAATTTAATATGTAAATATGGCAAAGTTACATTTATCAGACATATACGAGCAGTAGAATTTTTTTTTAAAGAGTTAATCTATTTTTTTACGCTTACCGAAGAGAAATTTTAATTTTTCGCTTATCCGCCTGAGTGGCCGAGCAGGCAAGAGTCTCGACTAGCAACTCAATGGTCGTGGGTTCAAATCTCAAGTGCGGTAGAGTTTTTAATAAAAGCCGAAAGCCTTAGATGCTAGTGCTTTAAGACTTAGTCTTAGAATTTCTTCTCTGGCTAAATTTATAATAATAATAATAATTTTTCGCTTATACACCAGAATACTGTTCTAATATTTTTAAGTTAAAAATTAAAAATTTAGTAAAAGAATAAAAAATTAATAAATAAAATAGGATCTACTGACAATTTTTAAACTTGTTGAAAATCGAGTTGCTCTCCAGTTCTACAAATAGTATCTTAGCTAAATTTGGAATTTATCACAATTGCGCAGCACTTTGTCATTATTTTCAGGAAGTGAGGTTAAATTCATTTTTACTAATTCCAAGACTCCACCACTCGGCCTAAAGTTGTTTTGTCAATTTATCAAATTGGGACCATCGAAAGTAGAAATGCGTCTCCGCTTTATATTCAGATTGTAAAGGGAATCCATTCATTTAGAAACAAAGTTCTAATTTACTACCTGCAGTATATTTTAAAGCACATGGAAGTTATGTTAATTACGCTTACTTAGAGGCCGAATCTTTGGTATATTGATTCGTCACCGAATTTAATAATGTTCGCCAATTTATTTATAAGTGTGAAGGCAGTCGCAGGCTAAGTTGATGCTGTTGTTGTCCAATGTCTAGACATAACGCTCTCAAAGAAGTAATGCTCTTAAAAATAGTGACGTCCAACTACTAATAAAATGCTGTGAAATTTTCGTGTATTTACTGGAGGTGATGAATATTCACGACTGGATATCGATTGACTGGAGTGAAATAAGGCTCTCTTCCTTATTTGCTATTTTTCGATAAGAGTTTATGGATCGTAAGTGTGGTCAATCTTTTTTAAAAGAGACAGGCCCCTATTTTTAATTTCAGGTATTATTTAGAACAATTGATAATAATAAACCTTCGCTTAGAGACTAAAGAAGCAAATAACTAAAAAAAAAAGATCTAATTGGTGAGAGTATTTTCCTTGCTTTCGGTAGAATATGAAGACTTTTTAGAGAGACTCATCTGTCATGTTTAGACTTTGTATAAATCCTGCATGGCCGATTGGTTGGTTGACAATTCCCTACTCAATATCTTGCCTTCTCTAGCCATTACTTTTCTCCATTTTGTCGTTTCGCTTTAAAATTACAATAATATTTATAATAATATAGACACGTAATAATAATTATACGATAGTACAACAATACTCGCACATGTTATTATTAACATAGAATTCAAGACATGTTTATGTGGTGAACATATACGTAATGTATAAATGCATATATAAATATAATACACAATATAAATGTAAGTATATATAATACAATTTAATATAAATATATATGTAATATAATACAGTATAATACAAAAATATTGTATATAATATAATAATAATAATTAAGAGTCCGAAAATATAAGATTTATAATTATATGCGCATGTAATAATAACAATACGATGAGATTTATTTATTTAAAAGGCCGGTATTTAAAAGGACGTTAGAAGAAATCTCGTTACTAAAATTCCGCACAAGTTACGTTTACTAAGACAATAATATTATAATAACAACATTGAACTGAAGACATGTTCATGCATTACATTTACGAAACATGTGTTATGTAATATTTTTATCTTCCTGTTCCCTAAAATTTGTACAATTTAATAAAGTAAATGATACAAAACCTAACAAGTTGATTCGATGATTGCGGCCTCTAAACATTGTCGCAATACCATCAGCCTAAAATCCTATACCAAAAAACTAAAGTGGAACAAGAAACTTACACCAAAAAACTAAAACAAGAACAAGAAACTTACGGCAAAAAACTAAAAGAAGAATAATAAACTTGCACCAAAAAACTTAAATCGAAGAAGAAACTTACATCAAAAAAATAAAATCGGAGAAGTCGATTTCTTTGCAGCAAAAAAATCTACAATTAAACTAATTAATAAATAATTTATTAATAAAATTTGAATAAAGCTTTTAGTATAATTGTAAACTTTATTAACTGATAAAACGTTTTCCAAGAAAGTTGAGAAATTTGAAGTTAACTTATTTTCTAAATTTATTAAATAGCTTTTAAAAAAATTCGGAAATAAATTATAAATTTTTTAAGCCAAACTTCGTTCAAAAGTTAAATAATGGTGAACCATAAACGTTTATATTAAAGAGCAAAGAAATGAAAGTGCATACATCTGCAATTGCTATTTCTGTTGGATATTTGTGGAATATTAGCAAATATTTGTGCCAAACCTTATATCGCAAATTTCAATTTTATCCTTACAGATGAACGCACGCCCTTATATAATATTATTAGAGCTAGACAATTACTAAAAATATATGGACGCAAGTTCGGCTTATTTTCTTAATTTTTATAATGTTGGTAGACAATGGTAGGTCTGACGGACATACAATCTCCATTGAATTTATTTCTAGGATACATAACTTATAACGCGTTACGCCATTCTTCGGATTAAGGAGAAGTTCATACCATATTATTTTATAAGAATAAATAATGAATTCTATGCAAGTATAAATAAAAACATACGGTTTTCACGCAATTCCATCAATTGTTGACTGCGTCTGGAGAGTATGGAAGCATAAGATGCAACAATGGAAATGCTTGTTGACATATCATTCGAACAATTTTCTTCAAGGTGCGCATATTTACTGCGCAATCTAAGCAAATTTTCAGTTCGCATGGAAGCATTTGTTAAGTCTGGCGACGAATTTTCCACAGGATTAATTTCGATTCTTGCTTTGAAATATTCATCACCAGGCTTTGTATCAAAGAAAGCAAAATGAATTTTTTATTAAAATGAAAATGTTTAGTAATTTTAAGTCGATTTCCTCGTTAAGAAGATTTAAGAGGTTAAAATACAAACATTTCAATAAATTATATTAAAATAATTTTTTTTTTTTCAATATCAAGGAATAAGCGAAGAGAGTGTACGAAAAGGTTACAATTGCACCAAGTTATTAAAGAACCTACGATATATTGTCATCCTTATTGAATTTAAAACTATCGTTGGATGGATTATTTCGGGATGACTTCATGATTATTAGGGGCGGCGATCGTTTCATTGGAGTATTTCTTCGTTTTATAACAAAGTCATCTAGCAATACTGTCGTATCTACAGTACCCTCTGCATGTTTTTCGTTTATTGTCGGTGAATCATCTCGCAACAAATCCATTCTTTTCTTTGGACCCTCTGAATACTTATTACTGGGAATGGCTTCTAACAAATAGCATTTACATTGTTCGTTTGTAAGATCTTTTTTCTGCCTTTCCATAAGTTTGCGAAATTTATCGACTTGCGCCGGTGTCATGCAATGCCCATTAATTAAACCATCATATGGAGACGCCAAATTCTGCGATGAGAATTTCATAGTCAAAAGCGTACAAAAAAACCTTCATACGATATACCTTTTTAATATCGCTTGGATTAACTTCTTTCGGGCATTTTAATTTGTCGGATTTAATTAAATCTTCCTCACTTCCAATTTTTATGGACTCCTATAGTGCAAGGAAGGCAACGAAATTACGAGTGAATAAAAAAATTCAATTTCTTAGAAGCTGAACTGATTACCTGTTCTACATTTTCTTTGTCATCGTTCGTTACGGAGCGCCTAGTGCAAGACATTCCGAGGAAATTTTTCTCTTTCTCGTCTTCTGAACCTCCAATAGAACACTTACAGTAGATATTGAATGCATTAATTCAATATAACAAATGGATTCAAAATAACTTAAATAAATTCACATTTACTTTTCGTGTAGATTGTGTTGATTCGTAACGGTTAATAGTCTTTGCTTGGTCCGAAGGTTTACATTTTTTATACTTCAAGGAGGAAGGCGAGTGGACCGCTGTAAGTAGTTCCGGCGAATTCGGCTAAGGATAATCACGTAAAAGAATTAATAGAGACAAAATTGATCAAAATAACTATTTACTTTATCCATTTTTGCCTCCAAGGTTTTCCTATGATCTGTAAAATTTGAGGCGTAAGTTTGCGCCAAAGACAACGTTGTCAAACTTGGTTCGTTCTCCTTATATTTTTCACGCAATTCCATCAATTGTTGACTTCTAATTTTCTTCAATCTAAGCAAATTTTCAGTTCGCATGGAAGCATTTGTTAAGTCTGGCGACGAATTTTCCACAGGATTAATTTCGATTCTTACTTTGAAATATTCATCACCAGGCCATCGCAACTCATCTCCCGCAACTTTAATTTTGGCTAGAGCTCCAGCTTTGCCGATATAGTTGATAATACCAACATTTACTTTTTTAACGTCATTTTCTGATAAATAGAAGTTCTTTGCAGATACCGAATCATCAAAAGTCACACCGTCTGCAGTCATTTCTCGCGAAATGCTTGATTCTGTTACCGTAGCTACATCTATTAAATCATTCTGCCGTTTATTGCGAGCACGCCAATCTTCAACCTTGCGCTTCGCATTCTCATCAATCGCAGACGTCGAATTTTGCACCACGCAAAGGTCAGTTATTTTACCTCTGATGGTGTTAGTTTTCTTTGTTAATCTCCCATTATTAGATAGATATTGCAAAATTGAAATTGTTTTCAATTTAGGAATGATCTCTTGAAATTTTGTCGGCTCCTCCAAGGCCAATTTAGCCGACAATAAGCGTTCGCGAGCATCAAAAAATCTGCCTTTGTGATTCCCGACAATCAAATTGCCCCAACAGCGATTGCCTGGCGACTTAAATTCCTCGACGAAAGTAATCGATGCGGCATCCATCAAAAATTGGTCCAAAATGTCACAGGCATTTTGCCGCCAATTATCTTTTTTCACAAGGACTAACTTACCTTCCATATCGTCATATTCAGTTTCAGCAGGCAAAATATTAGCTAAACCTCCACATCGAATGTGGTCAATCTGTCTTGTCATTTTCGTGGGAAGACGGAATACATATTCCTCTTTGGTCCGAAAAGGAAAACCATAATCTAATGCCCAAACAATAAATTCTTTTTGCCATCCGGCCTCGCCCAATATTTCAGCGCGTATGATTTTATTCCAAGCGACAAACTTTACTGCTATTTTTTCGTGTAATTTCGGATGATAATTGAAATCTCTTGCTTGGTTATTATGTATCAGTTGTAATTGCTCCTCGATTTCGTGCAATTCATGAAAGTCGTCCGCTTTATGATACCAAAACAAATGCGGATTTATGAAATGGGTGACAACAATAGAGTTTTCTTTCTGCATTTCTAAGAAATTTGGAAAACACATTTTTACATATAATACATAAATCTGTATAAATCTATATAATAATTTATATATCATAAGAATACCTGAAAACCTTAAAATTAAATACCGGTTAAACTTTCCGAACTCTCCTTACTCAGCGCGTGATGTATCAAACTAAGTTATAGTCATAAAGTGACTTTGCTGAAGCGTTGCCAACATTCATATTTTAAAATATTAATGGAATGCAATTTCCTTTTTATGAAAATGGGGAATATTTTTCATTATTTTGTTATAGGTAGTACATAAGTTTTAATGTGTTATAAGTAAATGATGGACAAAATAACGGCGTTACAGGATGGAATCGAAATTATGGGCAATTTGTGAATGCATCTGCAAATTTTTTTAATTCCCAAGTCAATGGTTAAGCCCCTATAAATGCGAAAGGATTATTAACGCTACATACTGATGCGTAACGCCATTCTTCGGATTAAGGAGAAGTTCATACCATATTATTTTATAAGAATAAATAATGAATTCTATGCAATTATAAATAAAAACATACGGTTTGAGAAGTAAAACTACAGAAATCCAAGTATATGTAAACAACAAGTATATCAAAAGCAACAATAAGAAAACGAAAGTAAAACCGAATTAAATCCTGTAAATCATTAATGAAATAGAGTGAAGAAATATATCTTGAAAAGAAGAAGCATGGAGGTGAAGTTCAGTGATACAACAAAACGAAACAAAGGAATTGCTAAATATTTTGAATTGACATATATATTTAAAATAGGAAACAAATCGCCATTATTGCTTATGTTTTCATTTTTTATAAAATAACGTAGAAAATAGAATAAAATTTTTACTCATTTAACCTAAAAAAATGTGGTGTAGTACAAAATAAACATAAATTAGTTAAAAAATTTCCAAATTTAAAATAAATTGCACAATATACAAGTTGAGACAATGAGGAGTCATTTTTGTTTTTGGGTTAGAACTATACAGTCTCCACAAATAGCCGCACAACAATATTATTTCACAGGAAAATGTAAACAAAAACGTAGGGTTTTAGAATCAAAATTAAGAAATCAACGAGTCGAGACTCTTGCCTGCTATAGTTTTAAGTTAGTTTAAGTTATTTTTATGTTGTATCTTTCCGTTGTAGTAATTGCTTTAACATACATGCATATGTACCATTATTCATTAGTTGTTTAACCATCAAATATTTCGGTCGTTTTAACAAACAAAATAACACCGTATATGACATCTGCAAATAAAATCAATCAAACATTCCCGCAATCTTCAAATTCGCCGTTTATTCTGGTTTTCGGTTCTGCAAGTGTAATTCTCAGTTCGTTTCGTTATTAATAACGAAAAATATTGGTACGGAAAAGATTGCGTCATACAACAAGTAAGAAAATTGTATTCAGTCGTGAGCGAATCTTTCATGCCCATAAACGCTATCCTAAAAAAAAACCAGAAACACGGAGAGCAAAGGTGTCCACACAGCTGTTGTTACATAGACGTGTGAACGTTGTAGGCGTGTTCTTCGAAAAGTTTGGTTCATTTTAAAATCCTTTTGCAAGTTTGTAGGCGGTATCTTCATTTTTACGAACGGAACGATGTCTACTACATAGTTGCGCAGACACACAGATGGACAGACGGACACATTCAGGCGCAAATTTGAAACTAGCCGAGAGTTATATACTTTCAAGCTTGCTTCTGTGCTTTATAAAGGTATTGAAAAAAAATTAAATTTTGATTTATTACTATATTGAGTAGACATCGTTAATTTTTTTTTCATTTTTAAATTTATCCTCTATAGTTGATGAGTAATAAACAAAGAAAACAATTTTTTATTCCGTTTGAAAAGCAGGGGTATTCTGAGTTTACCTGGTGCTTGGCCTGCTATTTAATTACATTCAAACGATTTGGTCCATTTTCAATTCAAATCTGCGTGCAAAAACTTCTGATGTTTCCGCCAAATATGATGTCTATAGCGTCATTTTTGAGACCAGGAGAATGTTTACAACAGACAATACACAGACGGACGGACGAACATGGTTAAATCGATTCAGATTTTGATGCTGATCGAGAACATATATACTTTTTAGGATCTCTAATACTTCCTCCTGGGATTTGCAAACTTTTTGACAAAATAAGCATACCCCTCACCCTTCGGTGATGGACATGAAAACATGAATATTATTGCCGTTCAGAAATAGTGAACGACAAGAACTCTTATTTAGCATAGACTTTTTAGTATTTATTTTAATATTCGCTTTGTCCAGTCAAGGTGAAATTGTATTGAGGTGAATTTTTAATTGGTAGGAAACATGTACGGGAACGCTAGATGAGAATAGTAACATCCTAGATATTATCATACATACATATATATTTTTCGGCTGTGTGGTACAAAAATATTTGAAAATAAACTGAAATGTTACTTACGAAGATGCGCTTGTTTAGGGAAAAGTTACAAATATAGAAAATTTTTATGTCGCCAATTGTATGTTTTATATGCAGATTTACTGTGGTAATAAAATTGTGATCTTGTGTTTTGACGAAGCACAACGTACATTACGAATAAACACTTACGTTTTTTATGTTAAAAACATCGGAAAGGTGATGAAAATGTATCAGCACGAATTCAGCCCAATGAATGCCGCCTTTTATCATTATGTTGCAAAATTTAAGAATTTTGCAAACTCCACTTTTTACTCTTGTTTTTTTAATTTTACTGTACACAATTATATTTTTTTCAAATTTTCATGTACAATTTAAGAATGCTCTGCTTCAAACTTCACGCACTTGCTTTGCATAACTCGTAAGAAAGTTCTTTGTTATGCAAAAACCGAAGTAAAGAAGAAGAAGAATAACAACATTTTTCATTTGAAATGCTGTCGCGAATTTTCTGTTAAACTAACAGACAATTCAACAAGAAGAAACTTCCAAAATCTATCAAAGTAAAGAAATTCACAAAAGAAGGAAGAAGAAAAAAAGTAATCAAAGAGAAAACCTTCAAGAAAAACTTGTACCACGTGTTAAATCTATTTATATATCTTCTATATAATGCATACAAGATCTTTGACATACATTTCCAGCTGTTGACTTATAAGAGTCAATGAAATTTAGATAACTCTACTAAATATTGTCTATGTTCGTACATCGTTCTCCATGTGTATAGTTTTCTCTGGTGTCTTGAACTTTAAAACTAATATTTAAACCGGTAAAAGAAATTGCGAAAAAAATCACGACGTAGAATTAGCACTGACATATAAGGACATATTTGCGGATCCATTCCCTCAATACTATTGCAACAACCTAGCTATTTTAACTTTATAATGTATTATAAAGAATTAAGGAAAAACATTTTTGAGAATGTGTAAGAATGTAACTGACCGATACCGCAAGATTTTTAAGGCATTTTTAAGTGCAGCAGCATTGAGTTAGATTAGCCCATTCTCTTTAAGAGCATTGCGGACCTGATATTATCCCATAAAAGGAAATTGCTCTCTTACTCTTTTGAATTATTTTTTATTTAATTTCGAGTTTCTGCTTGAAGTATTTAGATAATTATTATTATTTCTATAAAAATGAACAGAAACTACACATCTTTCTATGAAAACAAACAAAACTCAGAAAAATTCTTTTTGGAAAGAATCCCATCAAAATCAGATTTTTATTAGCCTATTGAATTTATCAAGAGAGGTCTTTGGTGTTTATTTGAAAATCTTACTTTTAAACTGG
Organism: Glossina fuscipes; assembly: GCF_014805625.2. NCBI lineage: Eukaryota > Metazoa > Arthropoda > Insecta > Diptera > Glossinidae > Glossina > Glossina fuscipes. The sequence goes on from NW_023998416.1 coordinate 16,211,701, forward strand.
AGTTAAAATTTCAGTGCATATATTGCACTTGATAGTACATCAAGATCGAGAAAAATCTCTTTAAATTTTTAATATATATAATTTTGAAGAAATATTTGCTTTACTTTAATTACTGCAATGGCTCTGACGTCTTTATTAGAATGGAATCATTATATTTGGTACTTACTTAGAAATAAAGGTAGTAAAAATTGGAAAGCGTGTGGACCGAAATTAGTTTACAAATTCAAGCTTTTAATGTTTAAGTAGCCAATTTGCACTTATTTAAAAAAAAAAAAAGAAAAGAAGAATCAATTATTACGATCCGTTCATAACTTTTATTTATCTTTTACAATCTATGGCAGATAATTTATTAAAATAGACAAGAAAATGCAACTTTACAACTATTAAAAATTAATAATCTACTGACTTAAAAACCCGATTAAGGGTTTCATTTTTAGCACAACAGAGAAAACAAAGGAAACGTAGAATAACAAGCAACATAAGAAGAATAATAACATTCTTAACAATGTATATACACAAAAACTGATAGCATGTAAAATAGACAAAAATTCCCGCTACCACTTTTGTCAAAATTCGCGCTTAAAAAGCCACTCAAATGTTTAATAACATACGCGTAATGAGTAATGAAATAATTTTTTCCACGCCGAATATTATATAAACGATGATAATATTTCCGATTGAATGCTATACAACGTTGAAACATTTATTGCGTCTTCTTTATGGCAGCTATAGTATTAGTGGTACTATTCATAATTTGTTGTGGTTTGGATTGTTTCAGTTTATCTTCGACACACTGTTTATACAGATTATTCAGATCAAAGCTAGCTCGAACATTATCAGCCGAGAAAAAGAATTTTAATAACTTTCCTTTGGCGTCTACTTTTGGATGACGTTCTACTTCTTTGCCATTCTTGAAAAGTATTACGGTGGGAAGTTGCCGTGACAAACTACTATCCGAAATGCGATACTTTTGTGCTATCTCCGGAAAACGGCCGATATCAAATTTGCCAAATTTCAAAGTATCAAAATTATATTCTGCTGAGAGTTCAGCAAAAATAGGCGCAAAATTTACGCAATTCGGATTCCATACAGTGTAGAAACACACCAACCAATTGATGCGTTTATTTTGCGCCAATTCATCTTCAAAGGCTTGAATTGTCCGAAAGTAAGTAATATGCTCGGGACCTTTGTAGGTTGGCTCTGGTAATAGCATTCCAACTAATATGCACAACAACAGAAAAGCAAGACCGTAACGAAAATCGCTGTAAGCCCATAGTATAGCATTAGCAACCTTGGTATATATAAATGACGACGACAAATAATTTATCATGTTCACACTGCCTGTTTTTCTTGACCGTATCATTATTACTATTAATAGGAAAAACAAAATTTCGTTTTCCCTGCTATCCAGTTCACACATATCATCGCCTGCAAACACCATGGAACAGATAGGCTTGGTTTTTTTGGCAAGCAAATACGACAATGCCATTAAAATATTCATCCAATAGTATGGTTGAGCTAAAGTACGAAACTGTTTTCCCATCGACATATTGCTCGGAAGAACACTTGCAGTTGTTATTTTTCTTATTTCAACAATAACAAATAGATGCGCCAAGTTTAATTAATAATTTCCGTGTTTGAGCGAAGGTAAACGTTAGCAGTTTTTCAAAATTTCTTCGCAGGAAAATATATATAGGTAAATGATAAAATTAAATCGTCAAGTCGATCAGCTGTAAAAGAAATAATTAACCCCTTATTGCCACACCTGAGAAATTGTAGCAAAATATTATAACATGAATAGAATAACTAAAATACAATATTGTCAGCATATACCGGGTAATAAGAAAATAACAATAATAAAATAAGAAAATAATAAAAATAGCAATGTTGTCATTATTAGAAAGAATTTTGTAAAGAATTAAGTTCATAGACTAAAGGTTTAATAAAGATGTGGACATGTAATCATTACGGATGCAAGATGATTCAGAATCAATTTAGTAAATAATTTCAAATCGATTTGTTTAATAAAAAGTTTGACCGAAAGAAAGTAAAAACGATGCGTATAACGAAAAAGACTAAAGAGCGTGGTAGTACAGTTCAAAAGGAGAACCACTTGTAGAATATGCAGAAAGTAAAGCGTGGTAGTCCAGTTCGAAATAAAAATTTATATACAGGAATGTTTAATTTTTCCTTCTTTTATTTCCCATTGAATAATGCGTTCAACTACAAAAACACAGGAACGAAAAGTGTTTTATTTAATCACGGCTTAAATACACATTTGTAGAGCAATTTTTTAAATTATATTTCATTGTAGTTCCGAATGGTTTATTGGAATCAATATTTTGCAAGCGTATATTGTAATAAATTAGGGATAAGATGCGTTTAAATATTTGTTTGTGGGAAGATTCCCTATGAATCTTTCCCAAAGTGTAAGTAAATGTTGTTGGAATTTAGCTCTAAGCTGCTCGGCTTCAATGCGCCAAGTCTGTCTGCTTCTTTATAACGGCCAGACGAGCTAGGCATGAAGCAGTCCCTAGTAAAATTTATAAGGCGAATGGAACGCCTGTGAGTCTTTAGCGAATTGATTGCTTTTGAATTGCTTTGATACAATTGCTTTATTCATATATTGATGGGTTATTTATACTTAAATTCTATGCTAAAGTTATGCTTATATTGCTAAAGTTAATTGTTTTAATTGGGGACGTGTGTCATAATTTTCGCACTTTTTGAATATCATTAACGCTGGTTGGAGGCTCTTTCTAGGTTAAAATCCATTTTTGGTTGTATTATACTATTGTTGTATACTATCTGTTTTGCAGGGGTTTATGTCTTCTAGCGATTCTTTGGTAGCTTCAATTTCTAATAGTTCTTTTGCTGTTTTATATATTTTTTTTAAATATTTCTATTTTATTTAGTAAATCTGATTGTTCTGGTTTTGTATTGGTTCCAATTATGGTACGGACTCTTGTTGTATAATTTTCTAATTGTTCTAGTTTGCTTTCGACAGTTTCTTTCTTCGAAATTTTATTGCTTAGTTTTTTGAGGTTAGAAATTATCCTGTCTATGGAGATGTTGATTTCATCTATCCTTTGCATTAAGATTTATATGTTTAAACTTTCAATATTTCTCATTTATTTTTCAATATTCTTTCTTCATATATTTTTCTCTATCTAATCTTCTTAGCTTTGATATTTTCTATATATATTTTTAAGTTTTCGATACTCTTTTTGGATTCATATATATTTATTTCATTTTAATATTCTTTATGTATTTCTTAATTTTAACATTTTTTTTGTTTTTAATTTTGGGTGGTTTGAATATATTTTTTTCTTGAATCTGTATATTTAAATTTATTTTTTATTAGACGTTCAGTGTCTCGCTGGCCTGCTTTGTGAATTTCTTTTTTAGCTGCTGCGTGCGTGTATTGTTAGCTGTAGGGCTCAACATTCGACCAGCAGACTTTTGCTCTTATCGCATGTTGTGATCAACAGTTACTGCAGCTAATTGTTGGGTGACATCGTTACGGAGTAGATGTTTAATTTCATATTCCCCTCGACTTTCGTTGAGTCTTAGAATTTTACCGGATTTCAACTTTACAAGCTTTTTATCGCCCTTGGTTCCGTCTGCAATAAATTTAGGGTTATTAGCGTAAAATGCTCCTTCCAATTCATTATATATGGATATTACCTTCTCCTGAGTTCCATTTAATCGCCAAATTATCAATCTTTTATCCCGTCCTGTACTAGCCATAAACTCATAATCGGAATTCCGACTTGCAAAACAAAAGGCAATCGCAGTCACTTGCGATATATGGCCAGACATTTTACAGATCAACTGCTTTGCGCGAAAATTCCAGCAATAAATGGTTTTATCAGAGCCGGCAGAAAAATCTCCGCCTTAAGCGCGTTCGAATTGAAATGAACCAAATATGAAGCTGGAATCAACGCTGTTGCACACCAAAAGCCAGTCGGCATTAAATGCAAACTTAACAATTGGTCCGTTGTGTTGACTTTTCCATAATTTTTCCACTTTCCCTTCTTCCAAATACCACAGGCTTAGCAAACTGCTGCGATGTGCAGTTAATAAATAATCGCTTCTGGGAGCCAAAGCATAGCTGCAGATAACATCTTCATCTTCTTCACTAAAAGCTTTATCGCCTTCAGTTTTTACACATACAATTATTTGAGCAAGAGGAAGTGTTGTAAAATATATGAGCAAGAGGAATAATTATGAATTATATGAGCAAGGGGAAGAATTTGTCATGTTGACTAAATAGGCAAAGAGAACGATTCCCCGTCATTATTAGCTGGCTTAATTGTTTTTCCATGGTCGGGGAAATTCACTTGTATGCGTGCAAAGCTTTGCAATAATGCACGCTGAGCATGGTGAAAAGTAGTAGCGGTGATTTGAACCACACTACGTTTACATTATCAGAAAGCTTTTTGAAAGACTAATTTATTTTCGTTTACAATGGCATCCAGAATCTACAAATATTCTTAGCAATTTTAAATTTTGCTTCAAATGCTCTAAATTTGCCAAGACTACTGATCTGCTATTAATCTAGCTTTTGCCAAAAGCCAACCTCTTGTCGCTTGCTCAGTTAAAATCAGCATTTTGAGATCCAGTCTTCTCTTACTGGGGTTGACTACAAGGTTCCGTGATTTGATATAGGAGTTATTAGTTATTAGAAAAGCAGACATCTACGAATAAAATGCAAAAAAATATTGCCAGGGGGTTGCCGTTACTGTAAATTCGAACTCGTAACACTGTCTTTTGTTATTCTGTCAAAGCGCATATATAGAGAAGTTTCTTTATTATTGTTGTTGTTAAGAAATTTCTACATTTCACGTTACTGGTGCACAGACCTCTCCATTTACAGGCCTTATTCATTCTTCCTTTACAAACCAAAAAATAAAGTGTCTTCCTAAAAATTAAACCAAGCCACTGAAAATACAGGTGTAGAAGTCAAAACCTTCCCCTTCATTCCTCTTCAAAAAAACAAAAAAAGTTTAAAGAATTAAAAGAATATGACTTCCTTTACGGAATTGCCAACTACTGATGACTGCGTTTTTACTTGCACTAATAGATAAAGATTCTACTAAGGTGTAACGTGTGTCATAAACACACTGATGAAAATGTTGTGTTATTGACTTTGCAACAAACTGTATGTTAAACCGATGCCAAGAATATATCCTATCATATAAAATTACTTCAACAATTGGATCAGACTTGGATGGTCATTTACTATTTGCAAATTGCGGAAGCCATTAACACCTTACTACGCTTAGTGAAATTGCGAGCATGGAATTTATTTACTAGAATTTATTTTGTTTTTTAAAAGCACTTCTAAGTTTAAATTCATTGGGGAATTTAAATGTTAGAATGTAATTTTGAAAATGTAAAAAATTTTGTTCTGCATGCATTTTGTCAATAATTTTTTCAATACCTATTTGTTATGGCTTTTCCAATTTTCTTAGACAACCAACATTGAACAATCGTCCTACTAAAAAAGGACCGCGCGCAGAGTGTTAAACATATTATTTTAAAAAGAAATGCAATGGACGTGGAAGAAGCGAAAAACGTCCTTCTAAGATTATTCAGGAAGCCTTTGATATCGCCTGTAGGTTTTTGTCGAGCTTATATCCTTAGCGGGCAACGTAACATTTCTAGAATTCTTCGCGTTCACAATATCTTTGCTCTGTTTATTTTTAGTTTTCCTCTCAGGGTGATCGTGATAGCTGCAGGATATGAAGTTAATTTTGTATTACCCTTTGTATTCAAACAGAACCGTGAAACTTACGCAAATAATGTTCCCATTTCACCACGTAATAGAGCGACTAGCAATGGCGTACTCAAACAGGTTGGTACCAAAAACAATCTTGCTGGCTGAACCTCTTCAAACACAATACGATGGATAATTGTAGCCGTTAAACCTATAAAGTAGGCTATCAAAGTGGAATGGAAATAGATGTCACTTTTGCGGTCAGTGCTATGATCGAAACGCAGTAACAGGGCTATAAACATGCCTGGTATGATGACGTCGCCCAAGCTTAACGTGACGAAATTGGAACCATTAATGCCGTTACTTATCCAGTCCTGAGGAAAAACTAACATAATAGGCGTTTCAAAGCTCTTAGCTATTGAAACTATAACATTGCTGCCAAGAATCCAAAAAATGTCGTAAAAAAATAAGCCGCTTAGAAGAATGCAACCTGTAACGATATTGTTCAAATACAATATCTCCACGGCATTCATAGTGAAGGCCAACCCAAATACATTCTTTGCTATCCAATGTTTCTTTATCAAGTACCACACGCCAATTGTTGTGGAAATTATTAGGCACAACACGTCGTAGGTAGAGAATTTGAAACTTATGAGCTTTTCTTTGGTTTTACCTTCGCCTCTGTTAAAAAGTATATGGTATGTTATTTCTGAGATCGCAGCCGACATCAGAAACTTAACTAATGGTCTGGAGGTATGTATTAAAGCAGTGACACCAAGGAGGCAGGAGTAACCAGTAAGCACGAGATTGATATGATTTTTGGAAAAGACCTTAAGAGACATGTAGAGACCAAAAAGGGCCAACGAAGCAATAATAGGAAAATAAATGGCCTCCTTTCTGCTCATAGCATCGGTTGTTTCACCGCTTACCTGTAATTGAAATCGTTGATGACGTTTCTGTTTCTTTTCAGATGTTGAATGATATGATGAAACTCAAACCTCTTTTTCTCTATGCAATTTAACTGATCGCTTAGAACCCAAAACTATTGACAGAATAGCCATTATTATTATACTAACGCATGCGAGAGCAGTAGCTTTAAGGTTGCAATCGTTTTTCTCATTTGTCGTGACATTGCAATTAGTGACGTTTTCGACTGCGCGCATTACTTCCATTACAGTTCCAGATAATGTTTGCACTATTTTGTTGGCCATTGCTTTATTATATTTTTTCTCCCAAGTAAAGAATTCAAAAATAAACGAACAATTTTTCAATATATTAGTCAGACTGATTTCCCAAAAATTCGAATTCTTATACTCTTCTTCTTCTTCTGTTATTAGCAAGTCAATAACTGGGGATACGGGGATTCCTATACAAAACGTCATCCAATCGTATATGTATATTACATATTAAAACGAGGAACAAGGAAAGACATTAATTATTTAATGAAGGGATGTAACTATATAGATGAAGAATAGCAAAAACAAAGGCATACATAAAGTAATAAAACAGAAAAACAACATTGTGTCGAACAACAAAAACTAAATCTACCCAAATGCAACTCCCTGCAACCAGAAGTACCCTATCTAGAGCTCATGAACAAACTAAGTAACAATACAAATGAAAGACAAGCCAAAAACATTATTACAAAACTTAACTTAACTTAACCTAAGCTAAACCCACCCAAATGCAACTCCCTACGACTCAAGAACAAAATAATTAATAATACAAATAACAGACATATCAAACACTATAAAAATTTAGAAATGAAAAATTATAAACCAAATCTAATTAAGACTATGAATACAAAATTGCAAAAATTTAAAAATGAAAAACTACAAACCAAATGTAATTAAAAACTATGAATACAAAACTACAAATACAAAGTAAATACATAAAAATTTACTTAAATTAATTAATTAAAAACTACCGTTTACTTCGTTAAAATTCTCTTTCATGACAGAAAATTTTTAATTTCAGTTTTCTCTACATTAACAATGCCTTCTCTAATTTTTCAGGTCGCAAGCTTTTCCTACGCTGGAAAAAGAATTTTTTATTGCTCCAGGGGGAACGAAGGCGATTGACCAATTATTTATTATCATTATTATTTGGTACTTGCTATTTTTAGTTTTTTGTTACGTTTTAAAGTAAGCTGGACAGCCCACCGTTCTTTACACATTAATCAAATGCAGCCAACTTTACAACTCTATAAAAATAAGTTCCACATTTGTTTACTATCCACACAATCATGAAATCAACTTCCTTTATTCGAGTTCTCTCTTTTTCTTCAACATGGCCGATCAGGTAAGACGGGGCTATTTGTGTGATATTTTTTTATTTTATCGCGATTTTCAACATGAGAAAATTGAAGAATGGTGTAAATGGAGTAATTTTCAAGGCGGAGGGAATAATGAAGGAGTGCTAATTTCATTTCAGTTATAGTTCAGTTAAGTGTGACAAAAAAAATCGTGTACAAAATAACAAAAGAATACTTTCAGCAGCAGTTAATAGAGGATTTTATTTTACTTAAGTTGCTTACAAATTAAGAGAAGCATTATTTAATATTTATAAAAAAAAATGATTGTGTCTGCTGTTTCATAATATATGTATAAAAACTGTAGCAAACTGAACGTGCTTTTCGGAAACAATTCAGTGTTCCGGTAATACGTAAGAAGCCCTTGAATATTAAGAAAAAACCACGTTTCCATCGTAGCATTGGTCTGGGTTATAGAACTCCGGCCGAGGTGAGAACTTACCCAAAATTAATGCTTGTCTGTTTTGTTTTCTTTGCATGTGTGCGGTTTGTTTATATTTTACCTAAAATGTGAAAACCTTAAAATGCATAACCAAACCAAATCCTTATCCTACATAACACATTTATGTTATCTATCACGACGAACATTTAATTTGGCATTGGCCAGAATGAGCGAGCTTTTCAAAAGCAATTTGGCATCAATTTAAACAAGAAAATAAAGCCCGGCACTACTAAAAAGAAGAGTCTTCGTCGCTACCGTGATATTGGCCTGGGCTTTAAAACACCTCGTGAAGTAAGTAAGATTCACAAATGTATTCTATTTGCATAAAAAAGTTCATAGTAAGATTAACAGATTGTTTTCCCCCTTTTCTTTAGTAAATTTCATTTTTTTCTTTATTTTTTATTAAAGCTCAATTAATTTTTATTTAGGCCATCGATGGAACCTACATTGATAAGAAGTGCCCCTTTACAGGTAACGTAAGAATACGCGGTCGCATTTTAACGGGCGCCGTGCGTAAATGCAAGATGCAAAGGACCATCGTCATACGACGCGATTATTTACATTTTGTGCGGAAGTACAGCCGGTTTGAGAAACGGCACAGGAACATGAGCGTCCATTTATCTCCCTGCTTTAGGTAAAAGTGTTTCTTTCAAACCTTTTTTTCTTTTTTCTCCACAAACTTTCTTGATGAAAAAATCATGACGGTCTTCATAAACATAATTGCTGAAAAGACTTGATCATTAAACTAACATCTGAATTCTTGTAACCTGCACCACAATTAGCCTGTTTTCAAAGCTTTATACATTTTTTGCTTGCGCTTTAAATCATACTTTATCCGATGAATTCTGTGTGAACTTTAAAAAATTTCTCTAATTAAGTAAATATTTCATGGCATTGTGTTAAACATGCGTCTAAAACAATATCACAAAGAAAGATTCAATTCAATTTTTTGTCCAGCAATTGAAAATTCGGTTTTTGAATTACATGCTGCATCTACACGTTCATCAAAATAACAGTAGGTGGGTAGTTTCGTATTGGCAGAAATTTGTTGCAACAGAAAGTGTAGAAGTGGTGTAGGCTATTATGCCAGTCGAAAAGACTAGGCCCTATGTCTGTTCTGATATTTATAATTCTTTTGTTATCGAATAGAAGCTTTAATATTGTTATTTTCTTCTGTTTTGCAGGGATGTTGAAATTGGCGACATTGTTACAGTGGGCGAGTGCCGTCCTCTATCTAAAACTGTACGCTTCAATGTTTTAAAAGTTACCAAGGGTCAAGGTTCTAAGAAAAGCTTCAAAAAGTTTTAAAGCATTAGATGTACAAACTTAGATAATAATAAAAAATTATTCAAAAAAATCGTTTTTTAAACACTTTCAAGATTGACGCCTATAACAAGACTTAAGAAAATCAGCTGATTAAGCCTTTCTGCGTCTCATATTTTCCTCCAAGGTGATTATAAAATCATAAAGGCCTAGTTAAAGAAAAAATTGCTGAGAAAAACTTGATAAACTTTCCCATTGACACATTTATAGTTTTCTTGCTTCTATTGCTGGATTATAATTGTAACAAATTAGCAATTTTCTACAATGTAAGATATTTTAAATACTTACACGGATTACAACCATTTTACCTAAACTCAAGACCTTACAACGCAAAAGTGGGATGAATTGGTCATCAATGATGAGTTCTATATATTTAATGTACAGACATCTTAGTTCGATTAGTAAATAAGGTCAGTTTGCTTTTTAAGCTAAGCTCTAATATTTTCTTCAATTTCTTGCGAGATTTGAACTTTTTAATAATTAGCAAGCGATTCACTTATAGAATAAATTTTGTTATACTTTGGCAGCGTTTGGAAGTTATCCAAATTTCTCAAAAACATTTTTGGATGTCGGTTAAAACATTTCAAATGTGTGATGCTTAGACGTATAAGTGAATGCAAAAGAGAATGTGGTCATGTTCTCAAAACTCCTTCCAAATAGATTAATCTACCTTTGTGCTTTGTTGCCACAAGTTCAAAGTCTATTAAAAAGTATCTTTGTTTAGCCTCGTAGTTAAGACAGTTCTAAAGAAACCTTAAACAAATTGCTGATGAATTGATTATATATGTATATGCAATATATTGTACTCCTTAAGCTTTTATTTATTCTTTTTACTCCTCCGTCTCTGCTATATTGTATAAAGAACCCGTGGCGCACCTATGCTCTTAATTAGCGTCAGATTCTTTTGGGTAGTTTCCTGTTGAAGAAATTGGAAAGAAAATGGGATCAACGAGTGGCCACATATACGCTTTATGAAAGTGCGAAGACATGACCTGTGTATAGTGGGGGAAAACACTAGCTTATAATTAGATATTTATCTCAAACTTGTTAATATTAGTCTTTACAACGACCATTGTAGGTTTTTGCCCAAAGATGATTGCTGTCGTTAAGTGACATTAATTTAATTAATTTCGTATATGCAGTCTCTTTAGGCCTGTTTGAGACTTCTACGGTAAATGGACGTCCAGAATAATTACAGACGTATAAATCGGTTTAGTGTATCATGGTGGCCGAAAAATGAAGCAACACAATTTTAAAAGAGAAAACAAACAAGCAAAACTTTTACGACAGTTTGAATTATTCCTTTGAAGAGCCGCTTTAATTTAGCCAGACTACTTCTTGGTAATGTAAGGGACTTCTTGCGAGGGCCCAAACTACGCGATATTAAATCCAAAGGTTCGAATAAAAATTTTGTATATCATGAATCTGCGAAAAAATCGTCTGCCTTAGCCTCAAAGAGCTTAAACCTGGACGAGATGTGCATATTATATTAAGTCTCTCTGGCTTTATTGTTTACAATTCAAAAAAAACGAACCAATACTAATGCATAACATTTAGCTTCAAACAAAAACATCTGTTTTTATTTCTGCAAAGACGTGGGCCCCTATATTTGTTGTTGCCAATGCTTCTGCAAAGATGAGCCCCTATGCATTTTGTTATTGCCAATATCATGTGTTGCACACAAAAACAAAAAACATCTGGGCAAAATAAATATTCGTCCCAATTGAAAAGAAAAGTTTGGCAGCAATATTTAATATCAACAGAGCCTCTCATTGCGAACACTCTGCCACATCAGTCTACCTATGCTTAAATTTTTTCATCAATCGCTCTCAACTTCGTTTCTGGATTATGGATCTAACATTAACTTAACTGGTCCAATCCATCTCTAAACAAACAAAAAAAAAAAAAAAAAAAAAAAAAATATTTAATATATTCAACATACCAAAAAAAATATTTAATATGAAACGTATATTTTTCATGGATTGTTTTAATCTGTTTGGAAAAGTTTTCAAATAGTGCAGCGTTGGTTTTAGAAAAGCAAATACAGTCAATAATTGACGTACGTTGCCTCAATAGAAATTTCTGCAACACTTCCAAGAAAACGGTACAATTTCTGGAGATATTTTTAAAAGCCTTCATAAAATGATTGGGATTTATTTAGCTCACTGACATTGTGGAGGACAAACTGGTCTATGTTGAATCTAAAGAATTTTGGGATTGCTAATATTGTATTTTCTTTACAATGTCCTAATCTGATAGCGATAATTTTTGATTTCTCATCTTGATGTCGATTCGTTTTGTTCTTACTGAATTTGTCCTTGCCGTCATAAAAATGGCATATCATAAAGATTATATGCAAAATAACTATTAGAAAATGTACTTTTGGAATGTCCGTTTGTATGTTGTAAGTTCTTTTCAAAACTCCGAATTTTAGATAGCAGAGTGCAAAGGATTTTGTTAAAGGTCAAATCAGCTTGAAGTTTGACGACGCTGAAGGTTTCAGCGACATCGACTTGACGAATTTTGGCTATTATTATTTTTGTTATATTTTGTTATATTATATTATATTAATAAACGAGGCTTTATATATATTATATATATTTTTCGTAAGTAAATAATTTTGTAAATGTATTTCATGAACATCTCTTAAATTCAAGGCTATTTTATTACTTCAACTATTATTATAATTAATATAATTTTTTATATTTATTTTATATAATTAATATAATTTTAAAGTAAGTATATAAATAGGCAACGCGCCTATCACGGTACCTCAACGGTGGCGTGGAAAACCGTGATAATAATCGAAATATATGATTATTTTTAGCTTGACCAAGGATCTTCTGGTACATTTCTTTTTCGTTGTCCTTCGTTGGCCTTCGCGTCGAGCTTTAATAATAAGTTTAGCCAAATCCTAAGAACATTTTATATGGTGGTAAATACTGTGAATCCAAAAATAAATGTAAAATATTTTGAATGATGTAGCAATGCTTTCTAGCACTAGCACCATCATGGTGGGTGTATAAAAAGAACATATTTATACTATGTGAGCTTTGCGATAATTGTGCAACTATGTGCCTTTAAAATCCCTAAAAAAGTGCAGTGCAAGTATTTCTAAAGAAAAAGTTAACTAGTTTTGGTTTTGCAGTATATACATTTTCGGATTGTCAACCAATCCAATCCATAGGTTTGCCTCAGTTTCATAGCTCGAAAGTGATATTTGAAATTTTCCATTCGGTTTTCTCAACGGCTATCGGAAATTTTTTTTCGTTTTAGTTCTATATCAATCTTGAAGTCGTGCTTTTCTATTTGTGCAATCAAAATTTTTCTCTCAGAGCGTATAAATTCTTTCAGTCTTTGCTATTCTTTTTTCAAATAACTGTTTCAAATGGTTGTATTTTCAAAGCCCGAGTTTCTTCGTTGTATCTCGTGTTGGACTTTTCAAAATGATAGATTTGTTTCGCAGTTTTTGGTTGTTCTTGAATGTTACTTTTATTTATTTACGAAAATTTTCTTCTTAATACTAATTTTTTAACATTTGGGAATTTTTTTCGTTATTTTCTTCTTTCCATGTCCATGAAAATGTGCTTTACGCAAAAATGCTTTATTTTATTTTCCCGTTAAATAAATTGCTCGATAGGAATCGTACGTTTGGGAGGAAATATGAGAGTCCGGCGAGTTAGAAGGGATTGAGCAAAAAAATTACCGACAGGGAACTTAGATCAAATGCATCTATTTTTTTGGACTCTAACATAAACAGGTGTTATCACAAAAGCAAGTTCATATATGGAGACAAAGTCTAATCGTCCAATATTCGGACTTTCCAAAAAATTGTGGCTTTGCATGAAAATAATGTGTAAATTTTAGTGTATTATTACCGAAACGAGTGAACTACTAGGCGTAGTGGTGTTCTTATTTGTGTTTTTCAACTGCTTGGTTTTATTAAAATTTAAAATAATATTTTTTAGAATTTTACTCGGGATTTTCACATTTTTTTAAATTTAGTATTTATTTATGTATCTTTATGACATTCCATGAGCCCAAATGGGCGTGGCTAAGCATAAAATTTGGGGAAAAATTTTAACATTACAAAGCATTGTTCAAAATTTTGGCTTGGGTGTTTTCGAGGGATATTGATTAAAACGAGAGCGTAAGACAATGTTACTTTTGATATTTCCACGTTTTTCGGTCCGGCCCAAAATGATACCTTCAGGTATTTTACCCCGTTTTCCGGATGGCGCTGCTTCAGTCACATCGATAATACGAGGATTTTTACGATATTTATACCACCAGTATTCGAATAGCAGAGTAATGCAAGCCATACCAATGCCCACGAATATAACGATAAATACACCGCCAATGTTTTCAATGGAAATGCCATCTGATTGATCTTCGGGTTTATCGCACTTGGCCTGAATTTCATCATTTTTCCACCATTTTTCTTTGAGTTTCTCTAACTGACGTTTATTAAGCAAAGTTAGGATGCTGTGATGGGATGTAAAAAATCGATTACGTAAGTTAAGTATCTTTTAAACAAATAAACCTACGCATTATTAAACTGATCCTTTAAATGTGAACCCTGCTGGACGGCTATAGCATACGGTTTCCGTGAAAACTCCTCACCTACTACTTGTAGGTCGCAATTTGTCATTACCAAGTAGCGAATATCGGTGGCATCGCCTAAAAAAGCAAAACCGGTTGCCGATGTTGAATTGCGCACCCGAGCTATAGCTTCCTCCAAATTGGCTGGCAATTGAGCTTCTTGCATAGCTTGCCACATTTTTGTGTACTTATCGCTAACCGGGTAGTCCCATACAGCCAGCTTAGATCGTTCGAGCGGCGTCAGGGAGTCATTCAAGGACAAATCTTTCCATATTTCATAAAACATTTGCTCAATATTAGCCATACGTTCAAAATACGTCATAGCTGAGGACCCATTCAAAGGGGCATACAGAATTTTATATTGTTTTGCCAAATCATCTAAGGACTCTACAGGTGTGTCTAAACGCGACACAGTGAGGAAAGCGGCGAGATTGGCAGTATAAGAAGCAATGATAATAAATCTACGCACAATAGTTCGGATGAAATTAATTAGTGGCCAATTTTGAAGAAATATAAATTTTTACCCAAACAGCCACCACGTGGCTGCTACTAGACGACCCGATAAATTTTTCGGAGCTTCCCCGCCTCCTTGTGGCGTCAAAGATGTCATGCAGAACCATAGACACTCCTTTAAATTAAATTCTCTTTTCTCATCATCGTCTTTGTATTTCTCACGATTATTTTGATAACTGTACGGACTCCAACGATCGAAAATCCACATCAGGAAACTAGTGAAGAAGTAAGCAGCTAATATGCAAAGCCATACATTCGTTTCAAGTACCGTTAGGAATTTAAATAAAGAACTCGGTGTGCTGGGTCGTTGCATCATTATCGTAATACCGACCAAATCATAGTAGGGTACTGTGTAATCTATAACAATTTCACGTTCGGCCATTACAGACATTGAACCCAAACCGATATCGGCTTGTTTATCAATCAGTTTCTTGACAACACCATTCCAGTGGCCATTTTCATCCATATTTCCAAATTTTCCATCTTCTACTTCTTGTATGGTGTAATCAAAATGAACAATTGCCGCAATTTCGTTAATTAAATCAATGCAGTAACCCTTGTAGCCTTTGGGTGCTTTTGGATCTCTCATTATAAAGGGAGCTTGCTAAGCGACACATAAAATAAATAGAATGAACGTACCCTTAAGCACAAACAGATGAATTGAATTGGGAACAAAAAAAGGCTACGGACAAATCATTGTTTGTACAGATACCCAATGCTTGACTTAAATTATCTTTTTACGCCCACCATAATAATCAGGGTATTTCGTTTGCAATACATAGGTAATGACCAGTACACTCTCCCTAAAGACTTATTTCAGACGTACGTCCACAAGTCAAAAATGTTGCAAAAACGTTCATGATCGGCTAGACTAGACGTACCCTCAAGGCTGATCACATTGTAAAACAATTTCGCACATTTTTGCCTTTGAACGAATGAACTTTAGACAATGTGTACTTACTTGATTAGATTAGAGAACACATATACTCCTGTTTGTGGCATTCTATAGCACATATGTTATAGAATGCATTAAGTTTTTGTGGTTATGTGTAATAATCAGAAGGACTTAGAACTGGTGCAGCTCTTATTATCGGCTCAAAATTATTCCCCGAATCGATTTAAACTTCTCTATTCATGTGTTTGTGTATTCAAGCTGCACATTGCAATTTTCGTTTTGTTTTGTGAAATTAGGTATGTTCACGCTAGTTGATATCGGTACGAACGCTATTGAAAATGGATAAATTGGATCACTTTTGTGGCCGCTCCTCATATAACACTCTATTTTAGACAAGTGTTTATACAGGAAAAAACACAATTCTCGTTTTTCTTCCCCAGTAATGGCTAAATGATAGCATTTCCACATTTCGAATTGACGTGAAAAATTGCATCGGATGTGGACATCTTTTGAATCATGAAAGTATTTCTACGAAGAGTAATGCTTTACACGGCAAATGCTTTCAATTTTTTATACCTTTTGTGATGAAAGGTAGTCTACAATGGTAACTTGACATAAATATAAATTTCAGTAAATTTGGGCTATGTAGATCAAGTTTTTGGCCCCCCCCCTTAAAAGGGCCCTTACGCAAAACAAACCTTTATTTGGGAGAAAAGTCTACTTCTTGTGTATTGTATAATGAGAGTCCGTCCACGATAAAAATTGGTTATGAAATTAGTTTGTGTCAAGTTTGGACCAAGTAGGTCTATTTTTTGGAACCACCCTCTTTAAAATTTCTCATAAAAAATACGTTCTTTTGTGCCAAAAATGCCTAAATTTTAATAATTGCTCCACAATAGCTATTCGACATGAGATAAATCGTGACAAATTTGTATCATAAAAACCTATGTTTTAGATCCGACTGCAGGTAAGTATGCTAGGCGTAATATCCAGAAGCACTTTTGTTAAATCGTCGATTCATAACCAATTTCCGGATCTGTTTAAGCTTGCCTGTTTGCCTGTCCGTCCGTCTCCCTGTTTTATGTTCATGTATGCAATCTACAAGTCGCAATTTGTTGAAATTTGTTTCCACTAGGAATTAAAGAAATCGAACGTCAACAGAGAAAATATATGCTCAACATCAGGCTTCCATTCTAACTGTTGTGACAGGCGTTCACCTGAAGGATAATCATGTAGTAAATTAGCTTCCGCTGTTATTTTCAGCTGTTTGGCAAAAGCGACTCAATACACAAGCGTAAGTTGGCTTTAACATACGTAATTACCCCCTGCTTGTGCGCTAAGTGTCTTCATAAGTAGTTAGTTCTTACATGAAAACGGGGTACTTGCTGTATTATAAGGAAAATGAATGGATAGTTTTATAAGGCGAAGTGACGTAGGGTATTTAATGGTGGTTTTAGTTAATATAACCAGTCAGTCAGGAAATGTTTCATATTCGTAAACGACGATTATGGTCCAAAAGAAATGAGGAAGGAAAAGCTAAGAGATAGACAGGTAGTGGCCCGCAGCATAGTGCTTACGTCCAATCGGCAAGTGTTACACCCTTTGCTGCCTAAGCACTTGCCCGGTTAGAATGTTCTTACATGTTTTTTGTCTTATGAATCTTCGTCACGTTATGGTATTTTCGAGAATTTGTATAACTTCTTAGGTATATCATGTTTGTATCCCTTGATGATTTCTGTTCAAACGGAACATATGTATTTGCAGTAATGTTGTATTAGTATTAGTATCATTTTATAAAAATGTTATGTTACTCACTCCGGTATGAATAACAAGTAGTGCAGTTGCATCAGTTGTATCATCGTACAAGCGAAAAATATTTTCTTACCAAAACTGTATAAACGCGATAGACCGTATCTGCTGTTAGATTATTTATGGCTGTTTCGTCTTTAATCATTAGAGGTGTATCCAAGCCAGAGGTCCAACGTCCGATTGGTTTACTATTAACGGAATTTCCTCCACGTATCTCTACCATATCTATATCCATTTCAAATTTGACGTAACTGTAGCCATTGAATGGCTTTCCTTGTTCGCTTACCAATTCAAATTGTCCGTAAGAAGTAGGTTCGCTAACCTGCGATATAATATTTAAGATTTATACACACTTGTGCGTATCTGAAATTATTGAAAACCTTAATGAAATATTCCTTTAAATCGAGATTTCTTATTGGAGTGTTTTCGCCTTGGTAATCATCGCAACCCATATATATCATATTTTTAGGCCAAGCATTCGCTTGAATCATGTCTCTGTATGAAATGTACACACTGCATTTGCTGTACAATCAATCGAACGCTTGCTTATCACTCACCTGACGGTTAAAAAAGCTCGCAAGGCCAAGTCAAAATAAAAAACAGTCATAATTTGTGGCGTTTCATTTAGGTTATAGGTCGTTCTTAGCTGCCCTAAGCGTTCGCGTCGCTGAGCATACACAACGGGTTTCAAGTACATTAAGGTAGCATTATCACGTTTACTGGCGATTTCCCCTTCATCTTGGGTGATTACATGCCAAGCGAAATTACGTTGAAAATATGCGGATTTTACTGCTTCTAAAAAGAGAGAGAGAGGGCAATGCATGCGGAGGTGGATAACAAAAACAAAGCAAATATTCCAAATTGCGAAAGACAAATGTTTTTCTAATTCTAAGAAATGTATCGCTAAATATTTGTAAATGGAATCGTACTTTAAGTACAGTAAGTGATACTAAGTGCTTCTAAAAAGTACTGAATAAATTCAAGTTGTGAAGTATGTACGTGCAGTAGTTCTCACCTTCACTCTGAGTCAAAACAGTAGTTGCGAGTTCGAATGGAAATATGTTAACGAGTTGAACAGATGTTGGACTCTATTAAAGCGATCGCTGAGCTAAAAGAGTAGTAGTCCTGCAAGCTATTCGTCACTTATTTTTCATCACAAAATACTAAAATAGTGAATTCTATCTTAATGTTACTGTTTTCACAACGCAAGCACAACGGGAATTATTGAAAACGTGTTTTTCCTTTCCAAAATTTCTGAAACGTGTGCTGTTAAGCGGGACCCATTATACACAAATCCTGAAATTTTGTTCATACTTCCTCATAATTCATAGTAATTGAGACAACAGAGACAATGACGTTGTACGTGTTAACAGCTAAAAACGAAGCAAACTTTAGAGTATCAAATACATTTGGCTACATCTGTACCCTGCGAGGTCTACGATGTATTACGTTTATTCACTCGCTTAGCAAAAGGCCAAGCGTTACGTAAACATGCGTGCGACCTATACTTCATACCGATACAGTACGTAAAACTTCACGCTCTCATTATATATACGTTCAGAAGTGTTCAAATAAATAATAATAGACAACTTAGACTTAGTTTATATATCAAGTTCTAAGATAATCTATACATGTAAACATGTTTTCATTCAAAAATTGAAAAAAAAAGAATGAGAAAGAGAAAGAGAAAGCGAAAAAAGAATGTTTGACAATATCTTAAAAGCAACGAGACTACTTGTATGCTTAGAGTAAAAATATTCCCGACCAGCCTACAACTAGGTATGAACATGTCTAACGGTTTAATCGTTTTATACGTACCCAAAACTTGCCCTATTGTTCGTAAGCTGCCCAATATGAAGAAATTATTAATATCCAGATTTCTTAATTTCTCAATTTCTTCAGTTCGCTCTCGATCGCCTTGCGCAATCCGAGCGATGACATGACGCGTTTGTATATTCTGCAACAGTGACTTGTACTTGTGATCCATTATAAAAGTTTCGTCATATAGTATGGCCGCATTTGTAATATTCATTTTGCGTACTATACTACGTACGACCTCAGGAATAAGGTCAGCCGGTGGCATAATTTGCAATAAATATTTTTGCTTATTAGCGTCTATATCGCGCCATTGCCTCAAATCGCCTTCTTGACCATAAGACGCACTTATCGTAGGTAGGCCCAATGCTTGTGTAAAAGATTTCACTGTTTCCGATGGTACACCTGTTAAATAGAAAAGAATTTATTATATCACGAAATTGGAAACGATAGCCGACGGTAGCTCGCCTGATTTTGTGGTGTCAAGTACGATATGCGGTGGCTGTTTGTTTTCAATGCTTGCCGCATACCTAGTACAAACTGTAAATGTGTGGATGGATTCATATAATGTAATTTTAACTAATTAATTTCACATCAGAAAATTGATTTTTTACTTGTTTCCAGCAAGTCTTTAGCATCGGTTTTATTCGCTTCGATCCTCTCAATTCGTAACGTTAAACCGTATTGAGCGTTTTTCTTTAAATATGTTTCAACGACCTCAACCGCCTTCGAGGCTGGATCGTTATCAATTTCGTTTATAAAAACTTCATACATTTACACATTAAGAAATTAATTAAAGAATAAAAGGGTTAAATAATTTATTCAATTCAATAAACACTTACAAACATTAATATTTTGACTTGTCTGACCATTTACTTTACAGTTATATAGGGCAAGAACAGCAATAGTGGCTGTAAAAGCTAGCAAAGCATTAAAATTCCTCATAGCAGAGTATTTTCTTTGCGTCTTCAGCTTTCGACATAATAATCAATAAAATTCGCTTCTTTTTTCTTTTTTTTTTTTGAAGACGAAGACTACCTATCACTTAGCAAGTCCTGAATCTACTGACAAGCAATACATTGTTGACGTGTTAACTTGCAGTTCTTCTATTCGTGATGAAATTGTGTTATTTAATGACTTGAGTAACTTTGTGACCGATTAAATTTAATTCTATATCGAACAAAGACACCTATGTACTTATTAATGTTTGTAAACAATGCATGTATGCATGGAAGGATCCGTATTTACCTCATCACTTGAAGGCAAATTTAAACTTACCAAGCATGTCTGAAAAAGGCAGAAATCTTGTGTACTATAAGTTACGGTAAATAACGATAAGAATGACGTTTACGTCTTTAAAAACTTGATTGAATTGAAGCCTGAAAGACCTTAAACATATTGAGCTTTCACGATAAGAATGGGTTTTTGTACATTCAGATATAATTTTTCCTTAAATCGCACTGATAGCAACAAATATGTGTCTGAGTGGCCGAGTAGACAGAAGATATCGATTAACAATTCGATGGTCGTGGGTTCGAATGTCAAGTGATGTAGGGTTTTCAATAAAGCCGGGGCGTACTAAATGCTAGATGTTTAGTCTTAGAATTAATAATAAAAGATGAAAAAAGAATGAAAAATGTGTATCGATTTGCATTCCCCCAAATGGGCCGATATGTGAGTTGACTATATTTCTTTTGTTACTCTCGGCACAATTAAATAATATCTGTTTGAATAAGTTTTGTAAGACCCGAAAAGTTACAAAAATCTTCTAATGTCGGAGAAAAAGTTTCCAAGATTTCTCAAACCCATATATTGTTGCTGAGTAATGCATTGCCTGCAAACACTACCTCCGGTTTCTTACTAGTTACGTAATCGTGTGAAAAACCTGGAGAGAAATGGACAGAGTGAACCCCACACAAATTTTTTGGACAATCTTAATTCTAAGCAAGCGGACCCAATGGAATGGAAATTGTTTCGTAATGGAGATTCTCGTTCTACGCGAGTTGAATGTCCGCGTTACAGCAGCATTACATTAAATAATTTTATAGTCAGAGATAAGTCGAGGGGAATGTCAGTTAGTCGGTTGTTTAGTTTAGTTTACATTTTAAAAGTCCCTCAGCTCTTAATTGATAGTAGGCAAGAAAGCAGGCCGGCAAATGGCTTTTGTGTTGCAGCTGAACGAAGAGAGAGTTAGTTTCCGCCTTAAAGTTCAGCATGAACCTCAACGTAATTTTAGCTCACACCGCGATATTTACAAGAGTTTGATCCCCACCACCGCACTAATTAGGTATAACCTTGATATCAGAAAATTTTTTGTTCTTCTTCCTCTTAATTTACGATTTACAGTTTCGCACTTCATTCGTTCTCATATGTTGAGTTTATTAATAACTTTTACGAAAAATTTTATTTCTCTAATCCCGTCCTTAAGCTTTTCTTATACACCATTTGTTGCGCTAGGGTGTATTAAGTTTATGCGGATTTATACAACATCCAGAAGGACTTGAGATGGACATACTCTTTATTATGCCAATCGATTTAGAATCACTTTCTTAATCGATCCAAGCTTGTCTGTCCCTCAATTGCTTCTGTAGCTTCCAAGCTTTAAGTGCAATTTTTGAGATACTTTGATGAAGTTCGGTGCACCGACATATTTTGGCCCAAACATGAACGTTATTAAAAATGATTCAGATCGCATAGAACGCCTTGTTTTGAAAAGTCGTTATATGAGTACCTGCGCAAAGCCAAGTGCCGTGGAGCATCTAATGGTCGGCCCCGACTCACTATAATGTTTTTACTTCTTTGTTAAGTCATTGTAATCAGACATCGCAATGACCATAAACAGTTTGCTTAGGTGAATAATTCGCATTCTCCTATGACTGGAATTATGTCCGGTTTACTGTGTGCCTTAGTTTAATAAAGATTTCATTTTGAGTGTCGTATTATTTAATTTCTTTGCGGATTATTTTTCTAGACCATATATTGGTGACGAGAATAATAAATATTTTTTTTCTGAAATCTATTTTTTCTCTCTGCATCACGTATTCTCCATAACTTCTACGTATGCGATGATAATAACAGCTTCGGTGCCAAAACGAGTGGGACGAACCCTACTCGAAGCGGAACGGCTCACCGGAATATTGTAATAACAGATAACACTATTGATTTTATGAACTTGAATATAAACTTAACTGTCGCTTACACACTGACGGTATGTCTGCAAAAGTCTGCTTCACGCTACAAATATCGTGCACTCTAGTTTTAAATTCGCATTTGCCTCTTTACGTTAAACATATTTTTGAGTATTCTATCCTCATGTCGCAAGTCAGCTGTTGTATTAAAGTTATTTCCGATTGTCCGTCCATTATATCAGACTGATTTAAATTTACTATCAACTGCTTATACGTTTCGTTTATATGATCCAAATGGGAGACCGCAGCATCAATGCTCCTCCTTTCATGTCATTTTCAAATGCCTGGAATTTACATTCCAGATCTGTCATTTTTAAAAGCACCCCATCCAAAGCGTCTAGATTCTTAATGGAACGGTTACAGTAGAAGGATATACAAGTATATACATTTATATCGCGTGTATAGATCAGTCTATGGCAAACAATGATTATTGTCTGCTCATTTCGATATTGGAACACCCACTTTGAAATCCTTTAGCGAATCCATGAATACTTGCAGATGGAAATTAGCCTCAGTCTTAAAACCGTATAGAAGCTCTCTAGAAGCTGACGAATCCTACTCGTTGGCGATTACTATAATTGCTGTGATTGGTCGGCTTTACAGCAATGTGATTAGTTGAGTAACCTTTTAACCCAATTTTATTCACGTTTTTCTTTTAATATTGCTTCCTGCGCATTTTTAATAGCTATTGTAACCATGACATATATTGACGTCTGCTATAAAAATTTACAAATCAATATCAAAAAGAATGAACACAAAAGGAGAAGAAATAGTAATAATCGTGATCGATCTTAATTCACACACACACACATACAAGCTCTCTTTTAACCATTAAGTCTTATTGTAAATGTTAGTATACTTTACGCATAACCGATTTCGGGCATCAATTTAAATCAATTTCCACAATTAGAATGCGGCTTGATCGCGTTTCTTCACTTCTCTAATCTCTTCCGTTTTGGAAAATGGCTAACCTTTTCCCATTGTCGACTTTTTATGTATCGCCGTCCCGTTCTCTTTCATTTCCGGAATTTACTGCCAAATTTTACATGTCACTCTTATTTAGTTCAAGTGCTAGTGCAACTCTATATAAATTTTTTACTTAGCTAAAATTTGAAGTCACAACTTATCGTCCTTGATGAGTTTCTTTAAATTTGGACGTTATCCACTCACCAAGACTCTTAAAAGCTAAAGACATTTTTAGGCCTTAATAAAACCGTACATTTTTAATACATCGATCTCGCCAACTTGTGTGTGTGTGCAGCAACCATCAACCTGACAACGTTCTCATAAAGCCTGTCATTTTTTTAACCGATCTTATATCCAAAAACTGGAAATGTTATCTAGGGAGACAAAGTTGACTTTAAGAAGTAAGAAACTTATGTACCTCTATGGCCGAATCACTCACTATCAACATTTATAGCCCAAATAAAAAGAAACCGGGAAAATTGAAGTATGTGCATTTTATATTAGATGGGTGTGGTCGGTTTTCATACTTTTGTACAGGCCCTACAGCACCAATCGTAGAATATGCAATGGAAATTGTATCATTGTATCTTGTGCAATTCATAAGCACTGACAAAAAACTCCTGTCTTATCTTGCTTTTAAAAACAGAAGCGTTCTTAGTTGATGTTTTACTGCAGGCATGTTCTCAGATTAAGTTAAATCCTCCTCCAAGAATTTCCAATATTTTCGTCAATTTTGAAACCGACATCTTAACTTTGCCGCTCGCAGTACTTTTAACGCAAACAAATACGCAGACGAGCAAAAAAATTAACAGACATAGCTAAGTCGATGCAGAATTTGATATTAGTTCAAAATATATGTATTTTAAAGGATTTCTAAAGTCTTTCTGGGCGTGGCGTACGTTTTGACAAAACAAAAGGCCACTAAATCTATCTACGTAAAATGGGCGCGAACGCAAACTCTTGTCATAAACCTTAGACCATGTGTGTTGCTCACAATTCATCTCTCGAATTAGCAATATCACCGTAAGGGAACCAGCACCACTCGTTTTGCAATGTTCCAAATAAAGAATATGCATGAGATAAAGCTACACATACGAGCCTAAATGCTACACACCGTGTGTAGTTTGTCACATGCCCTTATTAAGTTTACCAAATATTCATAAAATATGTGTGTGTCTACCTTTTTATGGCAGCATCAGTACTTATCAAAGCCTATCGTTTAAACATGAAATGATATATGACGTAGCTCTCTCTACTCTAGCGCTAATCTCCTGTTTCTATAATCATTCAGGTTACTGATTATGTAGTGTGTTAAGCAGGTTTCATTTTTGCCTCATAAGACGGGGATGTGGAAAAAGTGAAGGGAGTATTGTAACATAAGAGAGGTTCATTGCTTTTCCTAATATTTCGAACACACGCCATTATCAGAAAGAAAGCATTCTGGAGATGGATTCATACTTGCGTAACTAAAGAAAGCGTAAACCAGAATTTAACGATTTTCATGAAAAAGTCATATTCGGCCACGAAATGACTTAAGTAAAATTTGCAAAATTGATTTTATTTGATCAAGCCGCCCAAAATGAATTCTAAGTGGAAAGGCTCTGTCGATGGAAAAATGCTGAACTTTTTTTCACGAAACGGTTCCAGCTAGGAGTAAACTGTCTTCGATCCGTAGTATTAAAAAGATTCAACGTATCAGGCGAGCCGTGGAAGAATCCTTGCTATTCGAAATGAATTTCGCTGTAGTGCATTCCTAATGAAAATCTACAAAATTACTCTTTCGTAAGCTATGTCAGTCTGACTGTTTAACAGTTGGAAAAGCGCTTTTACTGCAGCATACCCCGTCTAAAATATTGAACAAGAAGTTTTGTTCACGTGAGGTTATGTTCCGAATGCAATCGCATACCAATAATAACAAATCTCAATCAAACACACAAACTTCTTTGCTTCAAAATCATTCAACTATGTTTGTCCATACTTTGCATTGCCTACATTATGTCACTCCCAGAATGTATATTTTATAATAATAGCTCATTACGGGTGCATTGGGTTGCATAGTAATTTATGTTTATAGTACAGTGTGTACTTTCATATATTGTGATTAAAATATTAAAAGTAAAATCAACAAATTTGATTGGTGAGTGACAAAGGACTTCGCTCACGCCAAATATAAGTTTTTTGTTTTTTTTTTTTTCAAATAAATGTGTTCACCTTGTTCCACCTTTAAATGCTATTTATTTGGTAATAATTGCAAGTTTTTTTCATAATACTCTACTTTAGTAAACAAATCATTACATTAATCGCTTACCATATACGCAAAATAAAATTTATAAAATTCGTAACATCTTGCAAAACACGCGATGTAATTCTCTCCCTCTTCTCTATCTTTACAAATTTAAATTCGTTCTCACTGACTCTTTAATTTATACAACTGTTTACAAGTTTTAGAAAAATTTTATAAATTTTTAAGATCTTTAACTTACGGTATATTAAATTTCTACAACCTACACCCGTTGCGGTACAAGTATATATAAAGTTTGTGGAGATGTGTGGAAAATACAAAAGAACTTGAGACAGGCACATCTTTTTTTTTTTTTTTTGAATCGATTAATTTAGAATCGCTTTTTGAATGGATCCAAGCTTGTCTGTCCATCTGTCCGTTTTGTTTTCTTGACCGCAATTTTTGAAATATTTTGATGAAATTTGTCACGCTGGCGTCTTTTGGCACAACGATGAACGCTGTTGAAAATGATTCCGATCAGCCCTCTTTCTGGATGAGTCCCGTCATAACGCTTTATTTTGAAATATCTTATGTGGAAAAAATTGCAATATCTAATATTTTGCGATTAGGCTCGGTATGTAATAATGAATCGAGCGGGCAATTTTTTGTACCCTCTCATATAACCGAAAAGTAAATCGTTATGGTGTAAAAAAGTATAATTTTTAATATTTCATGGTGGAAATATGTTCGTTACAGCATAGAAATCAACCTCAACTAATTTGAACTAAGTAGATCTATTTTTTGGGTATCACAGCATATAGGAGACTCACGAAATGTAAACCATAATAAGCCAGAGATGTCCCATTGAAAATTTGATCATACTAGTAATGTGGCATAAAAATTAAGTAGAGCAAATTTGAACCACATTAATCTATATCTTCGACTGTACTGCTTGTAAGATTTCTTATGAATAGTAAACCATTCAGCAAAAAGTTTTAATTTTAAATATTCTATGATGCGAATTGGTCCATAATAGCAAAGCAGCAAAAAAGTTCATGGTAGAGAATTTGGATCGCACAGATCTACTTTTTGGACCCTAGCCCATGTAGGGGTTTTTAGGTGTTTGCAAAAATGTTGACCAGGAACTTTTATATGTAAAAGTGATACTAATATATATAAATGATACCAATGTACATAATTGTCGAATTCGATCCTCTATATAAAATAAGAGCTTCTCATTTAATATTATTGATTAACTTAGCGTGTGATGACGCTAATCATGGAGCGCTCAAAATTCACCTTCTTTCGTACTGCTGCCGAAACCCGCCAAACATATTCAGAGGCTTACGCTCGTGCATCTCCATCGCATCCCGATTGTCGGTTTTGGTTCTACTGCCAATGCCATTTTTTGTTCAGTTGTTGCGAGAGTTGCCCGAGATACCGCAAGGTTGAAGAAGTGCGAAAATGGATCGGTGGGTGGATCGTTGCCAAACTAATATAAGTTCTGTCGACATGCTATTGCCGCGTTGCCAAAAATATTGCAAAATGTAGAAAATGACGGAAACTGTTTTGGTTAATGAATACTTTTCCACAATAAATGCCTTTTTCAAGTGAAGAAGTGAACAAGATTGTTGCAAAAGCGAGTCTTTATATGTAGCGAAAGTCACTTTTCTAGTTTTCTATGACCCAAATTGAGAAATAACAAAATTTTTAGCAACTAGGAAATTAAGTTTACGAAATTGCGAAAAATTTGATTAGAAAACTTATGATAAAAAGCTTTGAACCTTTAAAAAGTCATTATAGAGACATTAAAAGTTTTATTTATTAAAATTTAATCTGTTTTTAATGGAAATAAGTTTATTGCCTTCATTTGTATTTAATTTCCAGGAAAGTAAGGGAATAGTAAGGGAAAACGCCTGATATCATTGGCAGATGTATAAAAAAAAAAATACAAAAAAAGTCACATAAGTAAATATATATATTAAATATAAAATTTAGAAAAGAAATTGGACAAAAAGTTAGGATTTATCATAAAAGATAAAGATTAACAATGTTGATTATATAATTTTTCTCCTTTTTATATATATATATATAAAAGAAATGGGTCAAGACTGTAAATGACAAAACCCTTATATGCAGTAACGTTACGACGTTTACGAGGTTTAGGTTAATACCCGCAATAAAGATGATTATTATTGATTTATTGCTGATACAATGATGTTAAAATTCTCTCGATTAGTTGATATTTAAGTTGTAATAGTTCATTAAATACTGTTCACAAGTTTTTTCAATTCCATATTCATCTATCAGTTTTCAAATTTTTCGACCCCAAAAGGTAAAAGAAACGAAAATAATTATTTTATATTGTCATTTTTTTCCAATATTTTGGAATATCTGAGGTTAAGTAATCTGTTTCTGTCCATTAATTTTGTTAAAGATGTGGTTTCATAACCATATTTCACTTTATATTCCTTTTGAAAATGAAGTACGATGGCTATTATGCTTTCTACCTAAAGTGTGATATTGCATTCGATATCGCGCAAACTATCGAGCTATCCAAAATGTAAATTTGATATCGACTTTCCACGATAAGGAGAACAGCAAACTGATCACAGATTCCATTATACATATTGCTAACGTAAATATATTAGTGTGCAACCTAAGACAGATAAATATTGTAAAATCCATATTTGTTAAATTCCTCTTTAATGTAATACAGATACACAAGTGTACAGAGGTACATGTACAAGTAAATTACACATGCTTCTTCGAGATTCACTTGAACGCTTTAGTTTCAAATTATTGCCCAACATGTAATATCTTTCAACTTTTTTGAGTTTGTGTCATAGCTTACATTTAAATACGTAAAATGTACTATAATTTCATATTTATGTTCATATATTTCATTAATAAAAAAAAAAAGCCTACAATGTCGCGGCACTATCTCAAAATACATTTTCATGCGATAAGCTAGCCTTCTTCCTCTAATTTTATTATCCCACCCCACGAGATAAATTATTTCAGTAGTAGAAAACGTGGCAGTAGTGTTTAATCCGAACCGCTGTCACTATCGGACTGAAAATCAGCCACCTCAATTAGAAATTTGTATTCCTGATCACAGCCTAAATAGGAATCACTCATAAAATATAAAGTGTATTCATGACGGCCAGGACTTGGAGCGACGAAATCCAGCTTGACTTTAGCTTTTTGTTGTAATGTTAAACGTTTAATAGAAAGTAAGGAATTACCCTTTGGATCGCCAATGACAACCCACCAGCCTTCTTCTCGTTTCTAAAAAAAAGAAAGATATAAAAAAAAAATTAAAAATTTGAGCATAATAAACAATTTAGCATTTTACTAACCTGAGGGAAGAAGGGAGCTATAACTGGGCCCGTGACTTCATCTTCACGTTCTAACTGTACGTCCACGTTAACAGTGGAACCCGGACGTATTCGGTCTTTATCTTCTACCCTGAAGTTTATTTCTATGTTGGGGTATCGATTGCAAAATCTGGCCACATCAGCCATTTGATCATCGTTCAATTGTAGAAGACGTGAGCGATCATCATCTTCTAATTCCATAATATCGAAAACAGTTTCAATTTTCTATATAAACAAATTTTTTACATTAAAAGAAACATCAACATTTCTGCTCGAAATTACGCACCTTTTCTGTACATCTCTTGATTATATCCGCATTAAAATGTGGCAATTGTTTGAGATACGAATCTTTGCTCCACATAGCTTGTGTAACCATTTGGGCCAATTCCATGGCAGCCACAGCCGGCGATAGCCATCCGTTTGAACTTAAAACATCGACACAAGCTTGTATAAGTCGGACCGCTTTTCCTAATATGATTTCAGTGTCGCCTTGCAATTCCGGACCCAATTGTAAGCGAGATAAATGCGCTTGCAATAAGAGATTCGTCTTGATGTGTGGATCATTGAATCTTCAATAAAAAAAGAGAGCGATTTTAACATATTTAATATAGGTCAGGCAATGCAAATAAAAACTTACTTTGGCATCGCGTCATTGGGACCGCTAAGTTTATTGGGTAAACGTTGTGATAAATTACGCAATATGTTTTCTTCGTGATGACGTATTACTATGTCTTCATATTCAGCTGCCGAAGAAATGATTTCTAACAGTCCTCGAATTTTAGTTTTACTATTCAGCGATAAACTGAATAATTCTGAAAGTGGAATGAAAATAAAAAATGTTTACATTTCGTTCTGAGTTTGTCCATCATTTATAAATACTCACCGATCGTGGTATAATTGATGTAATAATAAGCGGCTATCATTCCCAAATTTAAAGGTAAAGTATCCATGTCGTCTTCTATGCTAATGCATTTCGATTGCTCCAAGTCGGAAAGAGTGTTTTCGACAAATTCAGACAAGTGATCTGAGAGATGGCGATGAGTAATGCCTTGCAAGTTATAATAATTTGGATTTTGCGTAAGGCGTCGGTAAAGAAAAGTCCAAGTAAGATAATCGACAGCGTCTTGTTTGTTTTCAATGGTTTTAGTTACAACTTCGGCATTGAAATGATCGTGCAAACGATGATCCAGATGACTTTCGATAGGTAACGGTTCGTTAAGGAATTTTTTAAAAAAATCCTTTTTTGATGATTGACACATCAGCACACATTTAGCATCTGCATCTTCATTAGGCCGATTAGCGCGACCGATCATCTGTAAAACGTCAGTGATAGGATAATCCTCGTAGGAATGATTTTTGCCGTTATAAAATTGTGTATCCATTATTATGACTAAGTGGGCAGAAATACTCATGCCCCAGCACAGGTCACGAGCTACGACAACAACCTGCACCGCGCCTGTATCAAACAAATGTTCCACTAGACGATGATCAGCAGCCGTTAGGCCTTCATGTAAATATGCTACACCTTGTGACAAGGTCTCTTTAAGAGTTTTGTCCGTCATCCGATCCAAGAAAGGTTTGATATCTTCCTTCTCGGCATGAAAGAATCTGTTGGGCTGTAAATCCGAAGCACTATAAGTTAAAATATCAATAGCCGTAAGACGCGCTTGTTTTCGTGACGAGACAAACACTATCACCGGCTTATGGGGACTATATTTCAGAACGGAATTATATACTGGTTTAGACATAGAGGCAATACGTGTAGCATTATGTGTGATATTGAAGCCCTGTATATGCAACTCTAATGGTATCGGCCTTACGCTGGGATGAAAATTGAAGGTAGCGTTGGCATTGCAACCTAGCCATTGGGCGACATCACGAGCATCCGCAAGGGAAGAGGACAAAGCTACAATACGTATTTGTTTTTCGATCTGAGATGATATATAGCGCATACGTGAACAAACCACTTCCAACACGGGACCATCTTCACTGCCAACCAATTGCAGTTCATCCACTATAAACAGTTGGACATTTTGGACATTTTTACGCTGTTTCCATCGCCTTGATAATACATCCCATTTATCTGCTGTTGTTATTATCAATTGTCCTTTGGCCAACAACTTAAGATCCGTGCCGGTTTCACCAGTTAATTTAACCACGTTCAAGCTGCGTTTACCTAAATTGTTGATTAATGTGCCGAATTTCGTTTGCCAATCAGCAAAAATTAAATCAGCCAAATCTTCCTTAGATACTAGATAAACACAGCGTCCTTCAGGTTGCTGAGAAAACAAGCGCATTATGGCGAATTCTGCAATGGTCATCTTTCCCGATCCAGTCGGCGCTCCTACAAAAACGTTGTCGTCGCTGTTATAAACAGCGTTGAAAACTTGAGTTTGAATGGGATTGAATTGAGGAAATTTTTCATAAAATTTTTCAAACTTTGTATTTCGTAAGGCTGAAATGGGTAAGGGCTGTAAATCAAGTAATTCAGTGGGCGGCATGTTCTTTTCTGGCAGTATCAAATGACGAAATGAAACTGGCAATTGGGTTTCCGAACCTATCCATCGATCTGAAACTATCCGCAAAAAATATTGGGGAGGAAGTGGTTCGAAGACGGGCACAAAGAATTTCAACTGATGCTCATCTTGAGAGTACTTTTCTTTCAGAAGGAAAAATTCATGATGTAGTATAATTTCAGAGTCCACATCCTCTACAAGAATCCAAAATCCTTCAGATAGGCCGTGAACTTTTTCGTCCCATTGAAAATCTGGCGTTATAGTAAGTTCCACTCTCAATGTAGAACGCGTAATAGGTTGAATGTGAGTGGATAATTCCAATTTGGGGAATTGGTGAACAAATTTATGTATGGTTTTACCCAATTTCGGCACGCGTATGAGTTCGCCGATCTCATGAGGTTCCAGGTCATAAAGTCGTTCCCAAGGAAAATTTTTTTTCTCCAGTTTTTTGGCGATTTCATCTGGCATTTTCTTGAATTGCCTCAAAGGAGTCATGGACTGCCACATACGGCGATCGATCATCTTGCATAAAATCAAAGCTTTATCCGCTAATTGTGCCCATCCACGGTACAGCACTATTTCGAATATAGCGCGCATTAAACGTGATGCCGATTGAGTTATAAAAACCATATCAGACATGAGAGCAAACCCTTCCAATTTAAGTTGTGAAATATATGCTTGGAGCAAAACGTTTACTTTTGCGCTGTGCTCCTCCATGGACTCTTTAATTGGTATGGGCACGCGTTCCATTAATTTTTGCAGCTCTAATTTCTCTTCTTCTCGCACGGCAATATGTTTAAACTCTGACGACAAAGAGAAAACACGGAACAACTCAATTTCTGATAGTGTCTGTTTCAGAAGTTGGTTGTATGTCATCATGGTTTCATGACCACAATAATAATGCGAGGCTATCCGACCCAAAGCAGTAATTTGAAATTGCCCGCTTTTACGATCATATTTAACCAGACCACTCCGATCTAAATGTAAAGCTGCTGTGTGCACTAAATCGGCTCTTCTTTGTTCGAGTAATGGATCGTCCTTAATCGCATCATGACTTATGCCGTACAGAGTAGGATTTCTCAACATGCGAATGTATAGATATGTGTAACCCAACCAGTTCACGGCATCTTTGAGATTTTGAACTGTACCCAAAACGATTTCAGCGTTTAACATATCCGGCAATTTTGCAACGAACTGTGATTCAATCGGAAGTTGTTGATTTAAGAGAGACAAGTAGAACTGTAATTCACTGTGATTAGTAATGAGTATGCCCTCACCCTTCGTGTCGTACTGCGGTCGTCCAGCGCGTCCTAACATCTGCAATACATCCAAAGCACCTAATTCAACCCAGCGACCTTTTTCGGGATTATAAACTTGCGTGCCTTTAATAATAACAGTATGCGCTGGTAAATTAACACCCCAAGCTAGAGTAGCAGTTGAAACCAGCACTTGTATGTGTCGATCGGCGAACAGATCCTCTACCAAAGTGCGATCTACCCTTGACATGCCGGCATGATGTATGGCAAAGCCATAAGGTAATAATTCCTTCAATTCAGAATTTTTCACTTGCTCGGCCTCGGTACGTAACACTTCCATACTAGCTGAGCCCTCTCTTAGAAAACTGCCAAGTGTGTCTTTTTCCAAACACATATCTCGTACCGCTCGTGCTGTTTTTCCAGTTTCTTTGCGAGAGTGAACAAAAACTAAAACTTGATTACGTCCAGCATGCTCCATGGTTTTTTCGTAAACAATTTCATTCATAACCTGAAAACGCTTCAAAGCCTTTTTTTCAGTAACTCCGATGTACTGCTGCTCCAAAGCTACAGGGCGGAAGCTGTTATCAAAATAGAATAGACCTTTGTCAGGTTTAACTCGCAGAAAAGTTGCGACATCCTGGTAGTTTGGCAGAGTCGCTGACAAACCTACTAAACGAACGTCTTCTTGGGTAACTTCAATATTGCGTATGGTACGCGCTACCAAAGCTTCTAAAACAGGGCCCCTCTCATCATGCAATAAATGAATTTCGTCGATAATCACCAATCGCACTAAAGATGTAAAAGTCTTCTCTCCGCCTTTACGAGTTATGATGTCCCACTTTTCGGGAGTGCAAACAATAATCTGAGTAGCTGCTATTTGTTCACGTGTGAGTTGATGATCGCCAGTCAACTCAGACACTGTCAAGTTATAGCAACCCAAACGTCGTCCAAAATTACCCACCATTTCTTGGACCAATGATTTCATTGGAGCCACATAAATGATTTTAAAATCATCTACATTAATAGTACCATCTTCGTTGATGTGTTTACCAATTTCACGCATCATGCAAAGCAAGGCTACATTCGTTTTACCTGCTCCAGTCGGAGCACAAAGCAGCACATTTTCATCAGATTCTAAAGCGGCATGCCATAGGCGTGACTGTATGCGATTTAAAGTTTTAAAACCCTCAAACACTGGTTGTACATACTTTGGTAGCTTGTCTATATTCTGCAGTTCTTCCTTGTCTTCGAAGGGTATCGGTTTTAAAGCGGGTACATGTACTTCTTCATAACCCTTCCTCTGTTTACGAAATGATCCATCTGGAAGCTGGCATCTCTTGTTTGCCATAAAATGAGAGCCTTGTGAAAATGATAATTCATCCAGTTCCAGAACTTGCCGTACTCCTTTGACTTGACCGCCCTTAGTTTGACTACCTTCATCATTGTTCGATTTATCAGTTTTGTGTGAACGGGAAGTATTTCCATAACCTTCTTCATCCTCCGTCTTACAAGTTTCTAATTGACGCAAGATTTTAGCCAAATGAGAGTCGTTACGCATTTGTTTACGTATATGCTGGCTCTCACTCTCGCTCTGTGCAGAGGCTAACATAGTACAATAAAGGATCATTTGCCTATTAAGTTTCAACTGCTTTATAAAATCAAAGCAGTCATAACTCAGCAATAGGACCAATTGGTTTTCACATTCCCTTTCATCAGCAGCATCTTTTAAAATACGTAAAACATCGGCAGCTTTGCTTTGAGAAACTATTGCATCCTTATAGTATTTACTTAAACAACGCTGCAACCAATACGCGTCGATATCCAAAGGATGTAGAGAACGTTCCTTTTTAACATTTGCCGATTCCTCAGTTATAAGCTGAAAAAGAATTATATTTTTTAATTAGTGGATTTAGTTACATATAATCATATATTTTTCAACGCTTTCTTGCATTGAATTATTGTAAACCTAACCGATCGCTTATGACTTAACATGTCATATTATTTGCTCGAAAATATTAAATATCACGATTTTTACACTCACGTTTTCAGCATGCAAAGTATGGTCAATGCGCGCCTCTTCACCCTCGTCTTGACCATCCTCATCACGTATTTCACCGTACATGTCATTATCACTTTCCTCCTCTGATTCCTCAAACTGCACGTTAATGCCATATGTTTCGTCAATTTGTTCTTCATTGTTGTTTAGCGTTAAAGCGTTAACAGCATCTGAACCAAAATCAGTGATTTTCTTTCCCAAATTTACTAACAAAGCGAATCTACAATTTGTAATAAGAATATATGATTGCTTTGTGAAAAACATCTGTGCACAATATTTTTACCTTTCCTCTGTTACCGAACTCAATAAACTGTCAATTTCCTTCTTTCGTTCTCTGTCTTTCAGCTTATCATTTTTCAATACTGCTAAAATTTCATCTGCTGCACCACATAATATATCGCGTGGCTGATCCCCTAAAGCCTCTTGTATGAAACTCAAAAGTACTTCGTACGTTTGACGAGTCTCTTGAGTTTTCGGACGGTAAACAATACCAACCATTTCGTCAATTCCTTCAGATAATAACGTGGCACCTTTCATTCTTTCAAAATCGTATTGTGCTTCGTCTCGTTTTTGACGCTTGGCTTTGCGCTCTTCGGTCTTTTCTGGTTTCGAGCGTTGATAACGATCACCCATGCGTGTACCTTCTAGTTTGCCCACCAAAGACATTACTTCACCAGTCGCTTCATCTCTTCGGGGCCGCTCAATAAGCCGCACATCAGCTTGCAAAACCAAATTCGAATTCTGTTAAAAAAAAGAAAATAACAAATAATCAGAATGGAGCGTGTGTATAAGACTATTTGATTTTATTTACTTACAGCCTTGTACTCATACTGCAATTGTCTTGCGGCGGCATCAGCCATATTGTACTATGAGTTGAAGAATTCATTAAATAAATAAATTGTTTAATTAAAATTTCCAAAGATTTACTTACTTGCTTTCGTTTTTTTTCTTCTTATTGTTAATTTAAGATATGTTGACAACCAATGTCGCTGTATGCTCTAGGTATTTCACAGGCTGCTTTTGTTCCAATACAATACTCACCATTTGATATATAACTAAATTTGCACTTATCTCAACGAATTCTCGGTTACTGAAATGCTGAATAACAAAAGAAGAAGAAGGCATAGAAGAAACATAGTAGCTTTAAAAACATCTTGTAGCAGAGTTGCCTATGGTTTGAACAAGGGCACATAAGGCATTTTATTGACTTTCAATTTTGACAATACTAATGTAGAAATAAGAAGAATAAGAAACCTCGGCCAAAAAATAAGAAGAACACGAAACTTACACCATCTAATGAAATCAGAAAAAAAACCAATTCAAATGTTTCGCCAGTATTTCTGGTGAAAATGGTTAATGGCTCATAATATGAAATTAAAATAAATTGGTGATTTTACATTCTTTCCAAAAGGTAACCTGTTTTTTAAGATGTTCAATGCTCAGAAGAAATGGCACTTATTTTGAAAAGTAAGCTGGATCATATATGTGGCCACTAATCACCGCATTATGAATTTTAAGGTCTTATGCGTCGATATTACAGTTTGTTAGAAATTACATACACGATTGAAAAAGAATTTCAAATTTCTATGCTATTAATAAAACTTACACCAATTTGTGTATTAGGTGGTAATAACAAATCACTTACATACGGTGGAACAAGATGTATTAACCATAATATTGGGAGAGAGAGAAGGAGAGAGCGTGTAAACAATGGGCTGTAGGGTGATGAATAAAATCTTGACTTTTCTCTTCACTTGACTTTATGGAAATAATTGCGCTAAAGCGTGCCTAAAGCAGTTTCTTGGAGCCTTAAATGGGCGTAGTTATGTCTTTGTTAATAGTGCCGGCAAATCCACTATTGCATCATAGGATGCACAGGAATTTTGAAAAAAAATTGCAAGATAAAATGTCAGTGTTATTACTTAAAATTTGATGGATCAAATTATTTAAATGCTTATGAGGTAGGTATAAGTAAAATCGCCTGTCTTTTTTCAGTCTATTTTACATATTTTAACTGTAGTATTTAATTATTTATTTATTTATTATTTAACATAGTATTCAAAGCGAGATTGGAATTAAGCGATAGGCTTACATTCAATAAAATATGCAAGGTTTTTATTTATGGGGTTATGTTGCTTTCCACCTGGCCGCCTCAGGTCGATTAAATATTTTATATTCGGAAACTATGTTAAAATTACTATAAAATGCAACTGTGGATTTGTTTTGATTACTGCAACACGTGTTGTATTTTTATACAAAAAACTTCGTATTTTCAAACGAAAAGGCGGAGAGTTTTTTTAGAAACATTACATTTTAGAAACAATTAGTAAGAAATGTCCGACAAGTAAGCGTTTGCAACTATTTCAGTATGTCTTAAATATGAAATTATATTTTTTGACCTGTAGATACGTTGTACCTAACAAATTGCCCGGAAAAACTGTTTCTGTATTAGCTCATCGCAAGCGACGTATTTTGAAAGATAAAGCGTCGATTGAACAGAAAAAAAAGCTTAGGACTGAGCGAATTGCAAAATCTAAAAAGTATCCCAAATTCCGCAGGCCGGAGTCGTTTGTGATGAACTATATTAAGGCCGAACGTACAGCGAATCGCATCAAGCGTGTTTTACGAACAAATATACTTAAAACTAATGATGCACAGAAAACGAACCAGAAGCTATTACTTGTTATGAGGCACGCAGGAAAGAAGGTTTTCGACGAAACTACAAACACAATATTACGCACATTAAGAATGCCGGTACGTCATAATGCCGTCTTTTTGGAGAACTCCAAAGAAAATCAAATGCTTCTAAAAGTGATTGAACCATTTGTTGCGTATGGCTTTCCTACACTTAGTACTATACGTGAATTAATATTTAAAAAAGGCTTTGCACGAATCGGGGGAAAAAAAACAGCCATACAATCTAACACGGTGATTGAAGATATCTTAGGCGACAAGGGCATAATCTGTTTGGAAGATATTATACATGAAATATACACCGTTGGTACGAATTTTGAAAGCGTAATCAATTTTTTGTGCTCATTTTTGGTGAGTTTTGTTTAATCAACAACAATTTAAACAATTTCACATTATATATACTTCCATATATTTATATATGTAGCTTTCAAGTCCCCGAGACGGTTGGAAGAACAAAGTCTCAGTTCCTTATAAACGTGGAGGAGAATATGGTGATCGAGGCAATGGCATTAATGAGTTGATAGCACGTTGTATGTAAATAATTTTGCTTATCAATAAATTGTATTTGACCAGAACCAAATTGATAAGCCTTATTTAAATCGGACCATAACGTTTATTATTTGGAAAGGAATATTTATTTCGCGGAATTTGTCATAAAATTAGTTGCTCAAAGCTTTTCTTTAATTGTCGTTTGCATCCTCGGTGCCTGTTCTATTTGGGAATTTCAAGTGCTCGAACTAGAATTGCAAACGAAGCGGCGTGTTTTTATTTTTTCCAAATGGGTTTTTAGCTGTGGCGATTTGTATCTTTTTATCACGCTTTTCTATAAAACAGAATAGTTGTATTAAAAAAGTTGAAAGTTAATTCGTAAAAATATAATTTAAAAATTATATAATAAAATAAAATTTATTCATTAAAGACATTGTTAAGAAAAGTCAATATCCCACGTTACGACGTCCACCATAATTAATTTAGAATTAACACACTTGGCCTTTCGCATTCTACTCTTCAAGCACTTTTATTTGATACCGTCGTGTTGTTGACCATATATATTTGAGAACGTTACAAAGTACTTCGTTTTGAACATTCTGTCTTTATTTTGCGATTAACAAGCGCAAAACTTCAAAAAAGTGAAAAAAAAGAAATTTTATCACTCATAACTCGCGTTCGATTTTTGCGCATAAATAGTAGAGTTTCTCGACAAGTAATTGTGAAGAATTTTAGGCTTCTATCTTTCATAATTTGTGAGCTGCATTCATTTTACACTTTACTGAGGGCTTGTGCTCTAATCAATTTGGCCCATTCTCGATACCAACCTGCGTGCAAGCTTCAAACTTCATTTTGCTCATTTACTTTGACCATCACTGTGTCCTTGATGGTGCAGATTAAACACATACCCAAATGAGCGCAACACTTGCGTTTAGTTACCAAGAGTATATAGTAGCCTTCCAGAAATCTTACAAAACCCAAAACCCCATTTCACGAAGGCTTACAAGAAACCGAATATAAAAAAACGGGTATAAGAAAACGATTTACATGTTCGAAATTCGGTATGATCGATTTTTATATCACAGTAGCATTGTGTATTAGAACTTACCTTGAAATGTTAAAAATTAGATAATCTGGCCGTGTCCTTTGTAGGAAGTGGAGGATAGGAAAAGGTTTAAATCATCGGCTTATCCGATCCAAACAACATTTCTCAAAATTTCGCTATATACTATCCAGGAAGTGAAGCGATGTTAACGCCGCCGATAACTAAAGCTATTACGATTAGAGTAAACTTGGACACTAAATAGAAAGAAACGTTCGAATTCCGAAAGTGAGAGAACTTTCAGCCATGAGGTTGTGAACCTTTTAAATAATGTGTAGATTAGAGAAGAATAAATGCAAAGTAAAGATGTGTAAGAGAATGGGTAAAGACGAGAATTTCAACGGACTAACAAAGAAAATAGGGAAGAAACCGCAAACCGTCGAATCTTCTATACTTCTTCTACTTCTTTTCCATTTTTCTAAACGTAGGATTGCCCGTACAACATATAAAAATTCTTAACGTACTGAGCAGAAAATCCAAAACTCAAAAAACATTCTGTCGCTGCGTGTATGCAGGGCAACTGCCATTCACTAGCTAATTTCCATATGCTCATTAAGTGGCCCACACAATAGTGTCGCCCTTGCATGTCCGTCTAACTGCTACCGCTTAATCTAAATTTACAAGTATTCCAACAAACAGAAAACTTAAACAACGCGTGTTAATCGCAACCTAATCATATTCAACGAGCTATCGATCCGCCCAGGGGCCTCTTCTCCCTTCGAAAGCATTAGATCAACCTTGTCATACTTTCCTTAAGACTTGGGAATATAGGAGTTAATGGATGAGAGGAAATAGTTACTCACCCATGACAGTTTAAGAGCCAAACTTGGAAAATGTTAACAATTAGATAATATTGAGCAAGAATCTTAGTTCATTGTCTTTCCTGGTCCTATCACTGGTGCACAGATGTCTGATCACACGGCTGGGCTGGAATCCTTGACCTTCTTGTAAACAATTTGGCGTTGTTTTTGGTTTCTACAGGTAGTCGGATGTACCTGCCAACATCGACAGCTAATTCTAACGGCTGAACAGCGCTCAGTTCAATGCTCGTCATCTCATACTTACGGACAAGGTCCATTTGTCAGTTAAGTCTTTCAAAATGTACCTTTTGCGAATTTTATGCAAAAGATCAGCAGATTCGTCAAAATTCCGTAGTAACGTGGCCGTCGCGCACTTCTTTTCTGCTTATGACGCCTCTTGGCTCCGAACAACTGATAATGTGACTTGTTGCGAAGTCAGCCATATAACCTAAAAAATTTAAAGTAATATCTTCTCATTATTTATGTGCAAATATTCTATTTCCAATTTATATAAATATTTTTTTTTTTTTTTGTTTGTTTGGATGTGAATAAATATTTATATACAATGTTTATTTATTACCATTGAATGAATATGAAAAGTGAATAAAAAATGAAAAAAGAAAAACTCTCCTATCAATGAAGTATGTATGTTGAATGGAATCAAGTGATGACATTAATTTTCTTTTATTTTCAAATATATTCATGAAGTATGTATGTATGTATGTTTACCTTAAATTTCCTAAAACTTTGAAAGCAATATTTTTCACAGAATTATAATCTATTTTTTTAATCAATTGTTCTATTGTTCGCAATTAATAAAATTTAATTCGATTGTATTGTTCGCAATTAATAAAACTGCGCAGTAGATAAACTTATATAGAAACATGTCCTTAGCTAAGCTCGATTACACTGGCTCGGACAGTGTGCAAGAAATTGAATATCAGACATTGTCTTCTGATTTCTCTCAGGGTCAAATTGATCGTCCCGAACGTTTGCATGAGTGGTTGAAGAGCGAAGAGATTGAGATGCTTTATTCTGTATTTAGCGTAAAAGAAACGTTAAATTATCCCGAACTACGAGAAGAATTAGAGAAACTTAATATTAAATTCACTGATCTTGAATATAATCGTTTGTTTTTGAAAATAAATCAAAATCGTGATTTCGAATGCGATTGGAATGAATTCATTTCGTATTTGATATTTGGGTTTCAAGAAGATGATCCCTCCAGTCAGAAAGAAGCACTTATATTGCCAATATCTACACCTCCCATAATTAGAAAGTCGGAGCATCGTTCGGCTGTTTGCGCCATTGCACTATTGAAGGCAACAAGCGATATGGACGGGTTCGATGAAGACGAGAAAAAGAAAGAAGAGGAATTAAATGAAGAAGAGCTACAAAATAAGAAGATCCTTAGCAATGTAGCATTTGAAGAATCACCAGATACGGCAGGGGTGTGGATAACAGCTAGCCGGGAAGGGCAAATACGTTTCTGGACAATGGGCTTGGAACCAGTGCGTACCTCAACGTCTGAAAGCAGTAAATAAGTATATTTATAATTAAGTCGCCTAATAATGCACACCAATATTTTTGCCATCTTTTTTAACATAAAAAGAGTCTATTTAATAACAGTAGTACTCCAAGCATTGTCAACGGGTATTAGAAATCACGATTGGCGAGATAGAAATTTGAATTGTAGAACTAATCGATCAATCGATGATTGATATAAATCGTCATTTCGCGAAAAAACTGTTGTGAAGTTAATGTCATTTTGGGAATGTTTGCCTCGAGATATGCACAGCCGTTATTAGTGTGGTTTAGATTAAGTGAAAACATTTATCTTTTGTTTTTTCTTTTGTAGTACACCTTAAAATGCCCACATGGATACTATGCGTAATTGCTTTGTCAGACGTCAATATTGTGTGTACTTCTTCTACGGAACGTGAGCTACGTTTCCATGAGATGGTAGCGTCCACCTTTAGTTTACGTATTGTTATACGCAGTTTACCTTTC
Source organism: Glossina fuscipes (assembly GCF_014805625.2). Taxonomy (NCBI): domain Eukaryota; kingdom Metazoa; phylum Arthropoda; class Insecta; order Diptera; family Glossinidae; genus Glossina; species Glossina fuscipes. The sequence goes on from NW_023998416.1 coordinate 16,253,811, forward strand.
GCAGTCTGCAATATGAGCTATAGCTTTCATCCTCGTGGAAAAAGCAATTCAAAATTAGTTCTAGGCGATTATGGGGGTAATGTACGTGTCTTGGAATTCGATCCGCATTTAAGAGGACCATTCCAAAGTAAACCAGGAGCAGCTTTGATAGAACTTTTTTGGACCGATGTGTTAAAGGTAATCCAAACAAACATTGGACGCATCCGCAATCAAATAACTTATTTTGTTTATCGATAGGGAAAGTTAGTGCAATTAAAGTGTCGTGAATATATAAAAATACATAGGGAAATGATACAATGTGCTTTTTTCTCCATTGCCTTAAATTCTTTATTTGCTGCCGCCGAATACCGCAACACGAAGAAGTATCGTAGCCGTTGTGCCGGCCTCGTAGTTATTTATGGCGATGAAAAATCTTCCTTCCGCATACCGTTGGTAAGAAGTAATCTATGGTCAAGTGAATTTTGATTGCGTTTATTTTTTTTTTTTTAATTGCTTAAGGGTGTTACTACATTCTCTGTAGATGAACGAAATAATATTGTGGTAACAGGCGGACCAGATATGTTTGTCCGGATTTGGGATGTTTACATTCCAGGTGAACCATCGGGCGTTTTGACTGGGCATAACAGTGGAATAGTTAAAGTTTTTACACAATCCGAAGACCAGAAAGCGTATAGTATAGACTATCAAAAAGTAATTAAAGTTTGGGATATATCTGAACATTCCTTATTGCAAACTTTTGGTGATCTCATACGCATATTTCATGGCGAAACTGATCTTGTATATCATTATCACAAGCAACTAAGAGTACTTTTGGTCGGCGGTCGCAAATTGGTGGCAATTAAATGTAATCCACGCGTGCGCGTAGATTTAACTGATGGTAATACGCATGCGTCCCCCGTATCAGTGGTATTATATAATAGATTGTTTCGAAATGTGGTTACTTGCGGCCTAGATAGTTTCATTATTGTTTGGGATCCTTGGTCTGGCAGACGTAAAATTATTATGAAAAATTGCCACACTAAACAGGTCTACGGTGAAAATATCGATATTGAAATTACAGCGGCTTGTTTCGATCCGCTGGAACAATTTCTACTGACGGGTGCCCGTGATGGTTCCCTAAAAATCTGGAATTATAATAATGCGGTATGCATACGTAACATGAGCATTAAGAGTGAACATGAAGTAACTGCAGTTATTTGGGTAGTAGAGAGGTAATAGAATTAGGAAAGAGACTCACTCCTTCATATCCTTTTGTAACTTTGAATATTTAGAATATTAGCTGTTGGTTGGGACCAGCAGGTCACTGAGTTTAATGATGTGGAAGGCCGTGAATATACAGATCCTAAGATATGGCCAACATTTCATACTGATGATATTACTTGCGCCGACGTTAAATTAGGCGAAGGTGTTGTCACGGCAACGTATTCCGGTGAATTAATATTTTGGAAATTGGAAACGGGTCAACCATACAGACGCTATAATGTGGAAAATCCTACAGAATTTATCGAACTAAAGCATACTAAAACTGTACACGGAGTTGGGGGATCGCCCCGTGGTTCCAAAGATTCGCCTTTTGATTATCATATCAGTGTGTCGCACAGTTTGCGCAGATCGGTTATGAATTCTATAAAGGAAGTGGAAGAAGAGTTTGGTATAAAAGCTTATCGTTACACCGGTAGTAAACTAATCGAAGCTGACCAGAGGGAAGATGACTATTTACGGGAACGTAAAATTCTAGCCCCAACTTTGCCGATGTCAGTCCAAGCTGTCTTATTTTTACAAACACGACCAATGACAAAGCAACATGGTAACTACAAATGAATAAACAATAGTAAGTCATTAAGTCGTTGGCCTTCTTTATTTACTTCTAGGCAGCGTTCTTGTATCTTTAGAAACTGGTATTATACAAGTGTATTCCCATCATCAACGCGGTGGCTATTTAACAGAATTTAATGCTATACACAAAGTCGGTGATTGTGTTTTAACCATGTGCACGGATCGAAAAAATCGTTACTTGTTCACTGGTACTGCGTGCGGCTATATAAAAATTTGGCATATTCAGAATTTTTGGTGAGTTTAAAAACGAATTCTTCAACTTTTGTTAAGGTCTTTTTTATTTATGCCCAAGCGCCTGTATTCCATTTATTAAGATTGATGAATTAGTATTTAAATTTGTGCGCGCGCATGTAATATGCAGAAGGACTTGAAATAGACTTGTCTTTTATTATACCGGTGAATTCAGAGCCGTTCTTTGAATCGATCTAAGCTTATCGGTCCGTCTGTCCGCTTCTCCGTGTATTTTTGTGTTCAACCTCTTCGAGATAAAATTTGACATACTAACGTTTAATAACAGTATTTCGGCATGTTAAATTCTTGTGAAAAATTTGGATTGAACGAGGCGATTTTTTGAACTCATTGTTATACAACAGTTCATAGCCAAACTGAATCTTATGTGGTCGTAACAAGGTCCAATTTTTTCAGTATTTCTTGATGAAAATTCGTTCATAATAATAATTTGACATAGAAATTAACCTTTCCGAATTTGGACCCCGTGGGACCATGATTTGGATTCAACTCTCATAGAGGGTCTAATGAGAAAAAGTCTTTATATGCCGAAAGGGTCTGATTCTTAATGTTTTTTTAATGAAAAGTGGAATTTGGATCATCTAGGTCTAGTTTTTGGACCGTATCATTTACAGGGGTATAAAGAAAGCAAATCCTTCCATGACGACAAAGGGTAACTTGCGGTTAACTATGACGGAAGCGGCTGAAGCATAGTTATGCCTGGTAAACGTGGACCATGTTAGTTGACGTTCGGCTATCCTTCAAATAAGGGCTCTCGTGAAAATTATCCATATTGATAATTTTTACTTGGTACCATAATATTCACTTATTCGCTATCTTGACGCAAATTCTATATTGGCTTTACCCTTTAGCAACTTTGATGTTATAGTTTATGAAGCAATACGCTACGCTTACAAAATTTATCGAGAATTTTTGTTTTTTGAATTCAAGCATACCAGATTCAGAAAAGGTGAAAATCTGCATGCCCCTGTTGCGTTTGCAATTTATATTTTTGCGTAAGGAGAGATTTTTACCACGTGCAAAGCGGGCAGTACGTAATCAAAAGGAACCGTTATTAATTAACTCATACAAGGGCCATTTAAAAGCAGTAAATTCTGTGGTTTTTATTAATTTACCAAAATTTTAATTACGTAAGTTTCAGTATGTAATTAAAAATTTAGATAGTTTTGAAAATTGGAATATATTAATAGGGGCAGTCATGATTGTTCGGTACGCCTTTGGAGTATAGGCGGGAGATATTTGGGTACTTTGGGCACCCCGTTGCCTTGGAGAAAGATGTCACCTTTCGAACCGATAACTGATGAAGCGCGTGGTTTGCGTTTTCCTCCCGATATCAAGAAAGTTGCCAGCTCTACTACCATGAAGGTTTGAACTTAACTACGGCGAAAATTCTGTAGTTTTTAGCTGATGACGCTTTGCGTGTTTTTCATCGCTTTTCTTCTTCCTTCTTCTACTTCTTCTTCATTGATTTTCTTTTTTACGCGCTCAGGTTATTGCCGGCGTTCAACCAAAAATTGTTAAGATGCGCCAGTCTCAGCAAAATGAACGCGAAGTAGCTGAAGAGGAGGAAGGTATGCGTTTCTATGGTAAACCATTGCGCGAGCCTATTCTAGGAAAACACTTTCAGTTGCCCGGTCGCGGGGCAATGGAACAAACAATTGAACTGGACGTTGCTAGCTCTTACACTCCAGTGTACTCACATTTGAAAGTTCATGATGCTGGTAATTTGGAGCGACCACCTACACCGCCGGGAATTCGACGTATGGCAAAGGAAAGCTATATGGACTTTTACGAACCGATTCCTGTTCGAAGCGAAGCCGTTAAAACGGGTAGTTTGTGGGCTTACATATTAAAACCAGGGCGACGAGGTAGTTCTTATGCACGGGATTCAGTTTTCTTTCGAGAAGGATCAAAAGAAACTAAGGATTAAGTGCAGTGTATGCCTTAAAATGGTTCCGTCTCTTTTGGCTGCGAATGTATAGAGAATAAGCTTGCCAATGCTTGCTTTCTACTTTGACGTGCAAATATATAACTGTTACTTTTTCTTACGCTCAGGATGCAATGCATTGGCTTTGCAGAGTAAGACATTTTTTCCACGGATCAAAGGCAAACCATTCACTGTTAACCTCTCTATTAAAATAAAATGCAATTGTGGTTAAATTATATAACATTTGCTTCGTATTTAATATTCATCGGATATGGCTACTATCGTCCTTGTGCGAATATAACTTTTTTAGCTTTTTGTGTTAGTTAAGGTCAGCCGTTCAAAATATTATTATTATTCAATGGATTATTTTGCATTTCAATACAACTTGAACGGATTGTTTTTCATTTCAATCCAACTTCAACGGATTATTTTTCATTTCAGTCCAACTTCAACGGATTATTTTTCATTTCAATCGAAGTTTTAATGGGTGCCTCAATAGACACCAACATGAGCTTCCTACCTTTTAGCTACATAAGGACGTGAAAATGCAAAGTAACAGCCAAACATGTCAAAAAAGTCTTGAAAATTTAGAAAATAACACAACTCTTAGACAATATTTCAAGATCAGGGATTAAATGTAAAATAGTTCAGTTGAACTATGCGTAAAGACGACTAGCTTTTCTTTTAAAGTCGAATGTCATACGAAAGTTTCGATTTTGCGAACTTTTTCGTTTTTTCCTTAAGCGTAGTTAATTAACAATTATATTAGTTTGGCGAAAAAGAAATCCATTATTTTTTCGGTAGATGGCTGCACTGATAGATTTACATTTTACAATTTTTCTTTGACAAAGGCGAAAATGCAAGCCAGGCGGCTAAAATTGTGAATGGTGTTTATGGTTCCGATACTGTAACAGCCAATTATGTGCAATTTTGGTTTCGTAGATTCCGTTCAGGAATTTTTGATGTTAAAGATGCACCTCGTGCAGGTTGTTATGAGTTGCTTCCATATGGCCAAACGCTAAATTCTGATCTCTACTGTCAACAACTGGACCGTTTGAAGATAGCGATTGACCAGAAACGTCCAGAATTGGCCAACAGGAGAGGTGTCGTGTTCCACCAGGACAACGCTAGGCCACTCACATCTACAGTGACTCGCCAGAAACTTCGGGAGCTTGGTTGGGAAGTTTTAATGCATCCGCCATACAGTCCGGACTTGGCACCAAGCGATTATCATCTTTTTCTTGCATTGCAAAATTTCTTTAAATAAAATCCTGAAGTTCATATAGAAATAATGGATTTCTTTTTCCCCAAACTAATATGCCAAATACATGAGAAATATGTTATAGAAGTCAATAAACAAAACATGAAAATAATTATCAAACGGAATAAATATTTGAGTTTCACTACAACACACCTATTAGGCTGTGGCCACCAGAGTGACCATCCTCTGACTGATTCGCCATGCTGAAGAAGAAGAAATATTGGTCAGAGGACTAGTCAACAGTATGATATAAACTGAGAGTACGTCTACAATGCTTGTAGAAACATGAAAAAAATCGGTTATGCCTATTTAACATCATGATGTAACGTAATTTTATTTTCACAAGTCTTTATACTATAGATCGCTTATGGCATAAGGTATATTAAAATTCGTACGGATTTATGTAACATCTAGAAGGTCTTAGCATAGATGGGCCTTTTATTAAACGAGTCGATTCAAAATGGTTTTCTGAATCAATTAAGATTGTGTTCGTTGTGGCGCTTGTGTATTCTGATCATTTTTTAAAATTGAAAAGCCGTTTGTTGGGAATATTGGTACAATTCATCTTTGTCTTTCTTCTACAACATTTTTTCAAGTTTCTGACAACATAGCGATACCGTGTCAAACGAACGATGTGGGTTTGGCAGCGAGCGATTCAATTGTCGACACATTTTCTCACTTCTTCAGCATTCTGAAATCGCGTGCCGTACCGCGTCGATCTGAACAAGTGGTAATCAGAAACGTTTTGTTTGGTGAGTTCGCTGGGTCCGGCAGAACTCCCTATTCGGCCTGTAACACTGTACCCTTTACAACTTTTGCAACGTGCGGCCGAGCGGCTGTTAACCGCTATTGCTGGTCTTTTTTGCAAAAATACGTCGTTCAATTTGTTCAATTGGTACCGGCGGACATCTGCAAAAGACTTTGCTGATCCCACCATACGCACAGCAAAACATTATGGCTATGAATATTCTGTTTCGTTGTCGATGTGGATGGCTCTCCTGGCCTAGCCATGAATTTTTGTACTTGGCAATTTGTGTGGTAGCCATTTTCCCTTTTTTTGGATCTTTACCGTTGCATGCAAACGTCTAGAAACAATTGATTCCTCGACTAGTAAACTGCTCGCAACTTCTTTGAGCGTTTGAACAAGATTTTCTTTCAATAAGTCTTGCTATCCATTGTCTTCGAATTTTCTTGGTTCTCCAGGCCGCTCTTTGTCAATTACCAATTCTAAAGCGTTAAAACGAAAACCGACGATCAGGATATGATGGGGCAGCGTCACCATGAAGTTCAAATGATGGGTTTTGGTAGCGGATTTCTTCAAATTAAATTAGAAAAGAAAAGAATGACGAAAATGCAATTTTGAGCGTGACATGATTAGTGCCTGTATACACTGAATGGCTCAATACTATTAAAAGGGAAAACTGTTATTTTATATCAAGATCAAAGATCAAAATCATCGAATTTAACCGTTGTGTATTACTTTACCATTTTTATCGATGGATGTCGCCGATCAAAATACATGCAAGCACATATTAATTATACTCTACACAATTTGTGGTATACGTCGTATACGTTTGTGTGAATGTATGATACGCATAGAGGACTTGATCATTCTTTTATTGTACGGATCGTTTCAGAAAGTGATTCTCGATTCAATCTAAGCCGACTTTCCGTCTGTTTGTCTTGTATTCTTGCTTTATGCTTGCGTTACTATGAAAAATGAACCTTTTGATGGCAAAATGGCCTAATTTCCAATATTTCATGCCAAAAATTATTCAATAGTAGCAATTTGACAAAAAAGTTAATTGTTCCAAATTTGGACAACGTAAACATATTTTTTGGATCGAAATCCCTATTAGAAATCTTATGGGAAATAATTCTTCACGTAATTTTTAGTACCTTATGACGAAAATAGGTTGAGAATAATAAGATCATTCACAACGAAAAATGAATTTCAATTTCTATATGAGCTTAAGGTACGGTGGCAATGTATCGAAATTTCCCCATATTAAAAAACTTCAATATATGAAAAAATTTTTGAAAATGCAATGATAAGAAATAGTTTAACAACTTTCACCATCCGTCTAGCACACAATTTTATAGTTTCTTTTTTTTATATTTTTTTACATATTTTTTACGTTTTTTTTATAATTAATTGCAAAATAATTTTAAACCATGTCTTCAAAAACCGAGTATGAAACTATTCGCGACTTCACTGAGGATCTTGAATATCAAACGCTTTCCTCTGACTTTTCGCCGGATGTAGCTGAGCGTCCCGAACGTTTACACGAATGGTTGAAGAGCGAAGAAATCGAATCACTTCATTATAAATTTTTGGAAAAGGGAAAATTAAGCTATCCCGATCTGCGAGAAGAATTGGAGAATTTGAATATTAAATTCACTCATCTTGAATATAATCGTTTGTTTTTGAAAATCAGTGAAAATCGCAATTCCAAATGTGATTGGGACGAATTCATTTCGTATCTGTTAAATGGGTTCAGAGAGGATCACCCCACTTCCACCAGAGATGATGAAATTACACTTCCGATTCATACACCTCCCGTTGTTAGAACATCGGAGCATCGTTCGCCTGTTTGTTGCATCGCATTATTAAAGGTCAATAAATTGGAATCGATGGAGGAGCGCAGCGACAGCGATAGCGAATCCGAAGAACAAAAATTTCAGAGGTTTTTTAAAGAGTATGCACTTGAACAGTCAGCCGAGTGGGCAGGTATCTGGGTAACAGCTAGTCGGGAAGGCCAATTACGTTTTTGGTCAATGGGTTTAAAACCTTTGCGCTTGGGAAAGTCTAATAGCAGTAGGCATAAACATCTATACAATCATATTTTGCTTCTATCGCTTCGAACTCAATCTTTTTATTTTAGTACACCAGAAAATTCGTACGTGGATATTGTGTATACGTGGTTTGTCGGATGTAAACCTTGTGTGCACTTCGTCTACGGAACGCGAGCTACGTTTTCATGAGACAGTAACTTCCACATTCAGTTTACGTGCTGTTATACTAAGCATGCCCTATGCTGTGTACAATATGCAATACAGCTATCACGAGGCGCAGACATCTAGATTGATTATGGGTGATTATGGCGGTAGTGTGCGTATCTTGGAATTTGATGCTCATTCAAAGTCCCCTTTCGTAAGCAAATCAGGAAGAGACATTTTGGAGATGTTTTGGACGGATATCGCCAAGGTTAATTAAGAAGTCATGAAATCTAAGTCTAAAACCAATAATGTTTCTCTTCATACTAACAGGGCAAATTTCCGCAATTCAGATGCCATGAATATTTAAACGTACACACTGAAATGATACAGCAGGTATATTTTGCAAGACGTTTAAATTCTACATTTGCCGCCGCAGAATACCGTAACATCAAAAAGTATCGCGGACGATGTCCTGGTCTGGTAGTTTTGTCTGGCGATGATAAGAGTACCTTTCGCATACCATTGGTAAGGATGTCCGAATAATGGAGCGATTGTACTTACATGCAGTGGACTTTTCGAATTTTCCTGTTACAAGCATTTAGTCAGAAAGCTAAAAGCTGACACATATATCTAAAATTTTACTCCGCAAAACAACATGAACAACACCTGAGAATGCAATGACCATTTCCGTTTTTTTTTGCCCGCAAATACTTCAACAATTGCTAGATGCGGAATCGATAAAAAATTGAAAAATTGTTGACTATATTTTCATTGCAAGCAAGTAAGGGGCGGAAAAGCAGTGTTCGCAAGACCTTTGTATTTGTATAAACCAATACAAGCAGCCAGCGGATTTATGTTAAGGGATTATCGACTAGTGTAGGAGTAAACACACTTACAAAATTATTCACTATTTCCTCTTTCAAGCCACAAATGGTATTTTTCATATCTTATCAGTTAATTATCTCTTCTTTTTTGTCGTTAGATTTACTTCAAAACCAGACGCATTATCGTAATTTCGTACTCTCTCGGCTTGTACAAAACACTACGATCGGATGGGGATGCATCTGGGATTGATTGTTATATATTCAATATTCGCAGTACACTTGCTTGAACTTTATCCCCCATATAGCTCTGCTTGATCTAAGCTAATAACACATACATATAACTAAACCATTGCAAGTCCTTGTTTCAGATGTTGTATCAAGAGACAATTAAATGACAACATTTTGTTCAAAATTCAAATAGGGAGATTATTACGGCCTTTTTGTCTTTATGTTAACAATAACAGTAGTAACGCAGTCCATTTGACAGCTGGCTCCTTCATTCTTATTGTTTGAATGTGCGAAAATTATGTTAATAGTTTCTTGATATGACGTCACTCACATTCTCTCATAAGTTTGCAAAGCAGAAGCATATACAATTCCGGGTTTTGAACTGAAGAGTGTCTGTACGAAACAAATCAAATAAGAGGTATATATGTAAAAAATATAGTTTCGTTTTCACAACATACTTTATTTCATTCATATTCGTAATAAAGTCGACTGAAAAGTGGGAATAAATCGCATTTTCGACTTTGGTCCTCGCATGATTTATAGCGAATATGCAGAAGAAATTGCGATGTGCTGATGAGCCGAGGAATAGTTTCAGATGGTGTATATAGTCAAAATTCGGCCTAACTTTCTTTTGTTTTTTTTTTTATCCTTTTTCTAAGGGTGTTACAACGTTCTGCGTCGATGAACGACATGACATGGTGGTTACTGGAGGCCCGGACACGTCTTTACGAATTTGGGATATTTACGTGCCAACTCAACCGACGAGTTTACTAACGGGGCACCACGCCGGCATAGTTTATGTGTTCGTGCAGACTGAAGAAAAGAAAATTTTTAGTGTGGATTATCTCAAAATTATTAAGGTTTGGGAGCTATCCGAACATACATTACTGCAAACCTTCGATGATTTGGTGCGTATAATACCTAGCGAAACCGATTTGGTATTTCATTACCACAGGGCACTAAGAGTACTTTTGATTGGCTGTCGAAAATTAGTAGCAATTAAATGTAATCCACGCGTGTACGTTGATTTAACTGATGGGAATACGCACACGGCTCCCGTTTCGGTGGTGCTATATAATAGATTGTTTCGCAATGTGGTTACTTGCGGCCTGGATAGTCTTGTTATTGTTTGGGATCCCTGGTCTGGCAAACGTAGAATTATTATTAAAGATTGCCACATCGAATATATCTACGGGGAAAAAAGCAAAGTTGAAATTACTGCGGCATGTTTCGATCCTCTCGAACGACATTTGTTGACTGGTGCCCGCGATGGTTGCCTCAAAATATGGAATTATAATAACGCTGTATGCATACGTAACCTAAGGATTGAAGGAGACCAAAGTATAACCGCTGTTAGATGGGTAAAAGAAAGGTAAGGGAAACAAAGAAAAGACTACATATCCACTATAAAACTAACTAAAAGTAATTACATTTAGGATTTTAGTTGTCGGTTGGGATCAGCACGTGACTGAATTTCCTTGTCAGGAAGGTAACGAATATACTCTTGCGAAAAAATGGCCCATGTTTCATCATGATGATATCACTTGCGCTGATGTTAAGACGGGCGAGGGTGTTGTTACAGCGAGTTATTCCGGTGAATTGATATTTTGGAAACTGGAGACCGGCCAACCTTACCGGTGTTTTAATGTGGCAGAACCAACGGAGTTCATCGAGTTAAGTTTCAATAGGTATAAAAAAAAGCGCAAGGAAATATTTCCTGTAACCGAAGCACATTTTCCTACATCCGACTCCACGGCACATTTTATACGTCTTACAGCATTTGAAATGGGAAAGCAGATGATTAAAACGCTTCAAGCACGTAAACAGTCAAAATTGGCAGCTACCATACGCCGACGTAGCGAAAATGTGTTTATTGCCATGTCTGTACAAGCGGTTTTATTTTTGCAAACACGTCGTTTCGCAGAGGAACATGGTTACAATAATTGAACAAATCATCATAAATTAATGGAATTGATTTGGTTTAATTTCTTTCAGGTGATCTTCTCGTAGCTTTGGAAACTGGTGCAGTACAAGTATATTCTCATCACCAACGTGGTGGTTTTATAACGCAGTTTAATGCTATACATAAAATGGGTGATTGCGTTTTAGCCATGACTACTGATCGAAAAGAGCGTTACTTGTTTACTGGCACAGCCTGTGGTTATATAAAACTTTGGCATATACAAAACTTGGGGTAAGTTTGAAAGCATCATATTTACGACTGTAACGATTTTGAGCAGCGTAATCTATCTTCAGTAAGTACGCGAAAATAGTTTTTTTTCCTGCGATTTGCATATACCTTGGATAATTTGGGTACTAATAGGCTTCTTACAATCTTCGCCACTAAGGGCAAGCCAAGTTTATGCGAATGTTTCCAACACCTTGAAGAACTTGACGTAGATCCATTTATTTTTTTTACCAATAGATTCAGGTATTGCTTTCTGAAGCGATTTAGCCATGTCTACCACATTTTCTCATGTTCAACTATTAGGCTGTTTTGAGACGTTCTGATGAAATATATTTCGATTCAAGGAGGGAAGCTTTTGAAAATTGCCTGGATCTCACATCTTAGGAAAAAGTCGTTTTATGAGAACAAGTCCGGGTAAGCCCGGTCATTAAATATCCTATCTTCTAGTTTACCTTATATTTTCGTGGCCAAAGTACAAAAGTACCAAAAATTACATTCTGTGTTCTATGTAAGGACATGTGCCTTTGGCGGGAACGTTTATAGGGGGGAAGCCCTGGAACTGATTTGAGTTTAGAAAAATTAATTCTCTATTATCATCATAAAGTTCCGAAAATTAAACTTTGTTGCCGTGCAAAGCCTTACTTTTCACGAGCCTATTTTTATGGGGTGGGCTTAAAAAGTTGATTTGTTCAGCGCACATTTCGTATACCCAATTTTTAGGTATCAAAATTGAAACATTAAAAATTGGACCTTCTAACCATATTAGTACTTTTTCCTCTTAGGAGTATTTATAAGGAAGGAGGTTCGTAAAATTGGCACACCCAATCCATTTAGTACGCTGAAATACTATTAGGTGGAGATTTATGTCGAGAAATATTGGAGATTGTGAATTTTTTTCAGTTTTGTGGGAAATCGTCGCGGAAATATTTCCACTTTCAATAGGATTTGCTCTTGGGCCAAGGCACGTCAGCTTACCAAATTTCATCAAAATATCTGTGGATTGAATATAATAAGGACAAGCATCCGCAGATAACATGTGACCAAATGCGATTGTCCGTTTGCATATGATTTTGATTGAAGCCTTTAAAGTCGTGAATATCGGGGTTTGAAAACTAAAACGAAGCATATATCTTCTCAGTTGAGTTTCACTGAACAAATTCAAAAAAGGATAAAAATTATTAATATACAATGTCTTCCAAATATTGATAATAATTTGGAATACTAGAAGGGGGTACGTAATCAGTCCTAAAACGGCCGAATGATCAAAGATGATGAAATTGGATTTTATAACAATTAAAAGTTATTAGTTATGTACGTTTATTTTGAATAAGCATGTACTGCATAATTTTATTAAAAAAAACCGGTGGGCTACGTCCCGCCATTAAATACCCTACAACACTCTACAATTACTCATATTACAATTTTACAAAGTAAGGCGTCATATGGGAAGTGGTCGAAAAAGTCATCCGATATGAATCTTTTTCAAAAGCGTTTCTCCGTGGACCAAAATACGTCATTGCACCAAGTTTTATCAACATATTTTAAAAATTGCGACCAGCGGATTGAGCAAATGAAAACTAGACAGACAGACGAAGAAGATAAAAAATGGGTCTATTTGATTCGTTGTGGGTGTCGCCTACATCCGTACAAATCTAATATACGCTTGCTTCACAAGTGGTGCAGGATATAGAAAGAAAAATTACTTATATTGACACGTAAACATTGCTATGTTTTAGAAAGACTTAAGTACGCTCTTACTGTTTTGTAAAGAAAATTAATACAACTCCTGTGTGTGTTGGCTTGAAGAAACAGGCATCGCCCTCGACAAACAAAAATTGCCTTAAAAAATGGCTAAAAAATCAATGCTTTTTTGAAGCGGTAATAATTATTTATGACTACGATTATATCTTCACAATCAATTCTTGCTTTTAGTATGCCACCATCGGAAAAGGTGAGAATCAGCATGCCGTTATTGCGCTTAAAATTTATATTTTTGCGTAGGGATACATTTTTATTATCTGCTAAGCGCGCAGTACGACATCAAACAGAACCATTACTACTCAGCTCGTATAAAGCTCATTTAGCAGCTGTCACATCTACGGTTTTCATTCATCTACCAAAAATATTAATTACGTAAGTTTTGTTTAAATGCTTTTGCCTAAAGTTTTTTGAAATTGAATTGAATACGTTGATCTTTTTGCAGCGGCAGTAACGATTGTTCGGTACGCTTGTGGACCATAGGTGGTAGGTATCTAGGTACACTGGGTATGCCGTTGCCTTGGATGAAATTATCACCTTTTGAACCGTTTAAAGAGGAAGCACGAGTATTCCGTTTATCACCCGACATTAAGAAAGTCGCCAGCACTACCACTATGAAGGTTTAAAATTTGGCTTTGCTTAAACATAGGAAAAAACTTAATGTTTCCTTTTCTTATTAGGTTATTTCAGGTGTTCAGCTTGATCGTATAAGACCTCGTTCAAAAAAGGTAGTGGAAGAAAAAGATCTGGAGGAAGAGAATGAACTAATACGAAATTATGGCAAGCCATTGCATGAACCCATTCTTGGGGAACATTTCCAATACCCTGCTTATAATGAACCTAAACATCCAATCAAATTGAAAACTATTTCTTCTCCTGCTTCGGCTAAATTTACGCCGGTTTACGCTCATATGAAAGTTTATGAAGTAAATCCTCACGAACTACCACCAACATCATCAGCAACAAAGCGTTTGGCTGTCGAAAATTATTTGAGCAGCGAACTAACTGAATCAAGAGCATGGACGGAGTATAAAACCACAAGAAAACGTGCTGAGTGAGAGTAGTTATGTTAAAAACTCTTAAGGCATTTTTTTACTGAAAGTATATACGAAATTTCTAAATATGAAAATATGCTTTTGGTGCGAATATAATAAATTTTACAGCTCATTGATGTAAGCACTCGTTAGTATTGTGTTATTGTTGTCTATTAGAAGATCTTTAAAAGCAATCTATTGCTCTTTGCAACGAAACTCTTCCGCACCAAGGATACAAAAAAAGAAAAACTTCATCAATAAAAAATTATGTTACATTACCTTTTATACACGGAAGTGAAACGTTGTGCGTAGGCTAGGCTCTGTAGCCATCTTATTCACGGCGAAAATCTTTTATTTACTACCACGCACGCGAAAATCTTTTATTTACTCTTTCCCGTTTTGACTAAGTAGCAATAGGTGCGTATTGAACAGTGATTCAGATAAGAAAACACGTTTGTTGTCCTTTTCCAAAAATTAGCGAGTCAACGACAAACGATTCGCAGAAAACACGAAGTTGTTTCTCTGAAACTTTACTGAGTTAGAGAGTACTTTAGAACATAGTTTTTTGTCTTATTTTATTACACGCATCGCTTAAGGGTGAATGTTGTCAAATATAATAAGTCTTTTTAACCTAAAAAAAGACGATTGTCCTTTAATCAGCCTAGTACGAGAACAACTGAATATGAAAACAACGAAATGGACTGGCTTTTAGAAACAAAATTCAAACTTAATCTGAAGAAAACCTTTCTAAAGCTCTTGCGGACACAATTCTAAGGCCAACCAAAAATTTTCCTTGGTTTGTGAGCATTTTTATTTCATATGCCAGTCTTGCTGCTCTCAAAGTTAAAGATGAAATAAAGCCGTGAAAACAGACTAAGCGTGCATCCTAATATTTTAGTTGTAAACTTATTAGATGATAATTGTGAAGTAAGAAGACTTCAGTTCATTCATATACCACATATTAGATTTCACCTTCCTTCTTATTACCACTTGTTCAGATCGATGCAGCATGGCTTGGCTGGCACGCGGTTCCGCAAAGCGGAAATGGGTGGACGATTGCATCGCTGCCATACCAGTATAAGTTCTATGCTTACGTTATCGCCATTTTGTCAGAAATATGGTAAAATGTTGAAGAAAATGATAAAAAATATTTTGCCTAATATATATTGTATCAATTCGTCTCAATAAATGTCTTTTTCAATTAAAAAATTGGCCAAAATTAACGGGAGCCACTAATATGTGTAATATATTGTTAAGGAAATTCTGAATCCAGTTTATTCCAACTGATTGATATTCCCAGAAAAGAATCAAGTACAAAGTCGCGGCGAATCATGCAGCTGCCGGTCGACGAAAAAGATTAGTGGAAAAGCGGATTGACGAATTAAAAATGAAGCCATGAATTTAGGTAATAGTAATATGCTTGTAAAAATGTATATAAACAGAATATTTGCGCAGGGAACTGTCAGTCGGAAAAAAAGATTTGACTCGGAAAGAAATTTTATGTTAACAGTGCTGTGAAACTAAGTGAACTGTAAATAGTTCTACCCTTAAAGAAATTGATTGGAAATAAAACCACGATCTTGTAATACAAACCGTAGCAAGAGAAGCATATTTCGCAACAATATATATAGCGCACGTGGTGGTGGTGATAGATGATGGGCTAATGCAGCAGTAAAAATTACGTTCTCCTAAGATAATACAGTTAGAACGATAAATGCATATAGAAACCGTTTTATAATTTTTTCCTATTTTGCGTATTTGGATGTCTTAGCGAAATCTATCATTTGAAGACTTTCTTTTCTACCAATTTTTTTGGAAGTGGAAATTTTGGTCATATGAATGTCTCGTCTTTAAATTAGAAACAAGTAAAAACGCTACAGCAGGACATGCTTACCTACACCCTGTACCGTTTCACCTAACCCAGTTATTCATGTAACTATTCTTGAAAATAAAGCCTTCTATTGATAGTGGTTTTTAACAGCGTTCGTCGTCGGGCCAAGACGTACCGGTGTACCAAATTTCATGAAAACCTTTCAAATATTGCGACCTTTAGGTTAGATCTTGTAGAAAATATAACGGACACACGAACGAACAAGTTTAGATCAATTCAGAAAGTCACTCTGAATTAGTCAAAGCAATAAGAGGTGGGTTTATCTCAAGCCTTTGGGAGTGTTGCATCAGCCCGCACAAACCGAATACACCATTGGACCACAAGAACTATAGAGTATAATTACAGGGATGATTGCGTCTTAAGCAACTAGATTTTCATTCGATGATGCCACGTAATCATAACCGAAAATATTGAAATAGTTGAATGAAAGTGCCATTAGATATTACGGAGGCGATTAAATTACGTTTGTTATTTTATACAAATTCTGAACTTATAATCGTAATTTGAACATTTAGAAAGACGGACATAATCACGTACATCGGCTATTTCATGCTGCAAAAAAACATACAGAGAGATTAATTCAAATACTATTGAATTAGTCAATACAAAATTGACACAATGTAGGTTTTGTCTTAAACCTCAAATCATGAAAATTATTTCAAACTTTAATGACAGATAATAGTTTAAGGATTCATTTTTAAGCAGAATTTAGCCGCTTTTGTTTAAATTCCTTTTTTTATTTTATATTGTGTTCGTGTTTTTATTGTAACTGAAACATTCGCGGCATAACAGTCTTGACATCCTGCAGCCATGTCTTTAGCCAGGCTCGATTACACTGATAATAATAAAGAGCAGCAGATTGAATATCAAACGTTATCGTCCGATTTCACTCTAGATAAAATCGAGCGCCCTGAACGCTTACACGAATGGTTGAAGACTGAAGAAATTGAACTGCTGTATTCCAAATTTTCGAAAAAAACACAATTGACTTATCCCGAGTTGCGGGAAGAATTGGAGAATCTTAATATAAAATTCACTGATCTGGAGTATAATCGCCTCTTCTTGAAGATCAATCAAAACCGTGACTTTAAATGTGATTGGAACGAATTCATTTCTTATTTAATATTCGGGTTTCAAGAAGACGATCCCGCTGGTCGAAAAGAATCACTTATTTTGCCATTATCTACCCCACCTATAATTAAAAAATCTGAACACCGTTTAGCAATTTGTGCCATCGCATTATTAAAGTCGGTTAGTGACGCTGAGGAGGAGAATCAAAATGATAAACATTTTAGTAGCGATGACGAGGATGACGATGAAGAGCGACATAACAAGAAGCTTCTTAGGAATGTGGCTTTTGAGGAGTCACCAGATACCGCAGGAATATGGATAACAGCTAGCCGAGAAGGGCAAATTCGTTTTTGGTCGATGAGTTTGGCGCCTATACGTACTGGCACATCCGAAAGCTGTAATATAATGTTTCTTATAACATTCTTCCTCTTACAGTTGTTTAATTTTTCTTTTTCAGTGCACTCAAAAGGATCTACCTGGATATTAAGTATAGTCGCCTTATCGGATGTTAACATTGTCTGTACGTCATCGACGGAGCGTGAGCTACGTTTCCATGAGACGGTGGCCTCTACGTTTAATTTGCGTATTGTTATTCGTAGCATGCCCTACGCCGTGTGCTATATGAGCTACAATTTTCATTCGGGTGGGAAACAATTTTCTAGATTAGTTATGGGCGATTATGGTGGTAATGTACGTATGTTAGAATTCGATCCATATTTGAGGGGACCTTTCCAAAGCAAACCAGGAGCAGCCTTGGTGGAAGCTTTCTGGTCCGATATTTTAAAGGTTATGCAATTATTAATAATTGGTGTAATAATAAGTGAAATATATTCTTTGCTATAGGGCAAATTACCGCAGTTTAAATGCCGTGAACATTTAAGTGTACATTCGGAAATGATACAACAGGCATTTTATGCCATGCGCTTAAATTGTCTGTTTGCCTGCGCAGAATACCGCAATACAAGAAAATATCGAGGCCGCTGTCCCGGTCTGATAAGTTTGTACGGAGAAGACAAGGCCGTATTTCGTATACCATTAGTAAGAATCTGTTTTTAGACATCTACTTGCTTCATCCAACACCGCAGTGCAGGACTATAATTACTTTGTCATTCGGTTTTTAATATCAAAAATGTGCGCTTTCTTTATACAAAAACGAAACAAGACACAAATGTCGAAAAATCGTATGCAACTTAGTGATAACTAACACATACCGTTTGCCCGAAGTTTGTCTCAAGCATTTATTACGATTGCGTGTGAGTCACGGTTGCGGCCCCGGGATATACTCTGTGATATGTTCAAGGCGTTGGATAGCCGAGATATGCTTAAAAGTGAACGTAGCTGACTTGTTTGTTCGTTTTTATTGTCTTTTTTTCAGGGCGTTACTACGTTTTGTATTGATGAGCGAAATAATATTGTAATTACTGGAGGTCCGGATACGAGTTTGCGAATTTGGGATGTTTACATACCAGCACAACCAACGGGCTTGTTAACGGGACACAATGCAGGCATAGTCAAGATCTTTGTGCAATCTGAAGAGAAGAAACTTTATAGCATAGATTATCACAAGGTTATTAAAGTTTGGGATCTTTCCGAGCACTCATTATTGCAAACTTTTGGTGATTTGGCACGTTTAATACCTGGTGAAACCGATTTGGTATATCATTATCATAAGCAACTACGGGAACTTTTGATTGGTGGTCGCAAATTAATAGCGGTCAAGTGTAATCCACGCATGCGTGTAGATTTAACTGATGGGAATACTCATGCCGCCCCTGTCTCAGTCGTATTGTATAATAAATTATTTCGTAATTTAGTTACTTGCGGTCTGGATAGCTATATAATTGTGTGGGATCCTTGGACTGGCAAACGCAAAATTATTATGAAAAATTGTCACACTAAACAAGTCTACGGGGAAAATATTGATATTGAAATTACGGCGGCATGTTTCGATCCTTTAGAACAATTTTTATTGACGGGTGCTCGCGACGGTTCACTCAAGGTCTGGAATTACAATAACGCCGTTTGCGTACGTAATATGAGTATTAAAAGCGATCACGAAGTAACTGCTGTTATATGGGTCGTGGAAAGGTAATGAAGTAGAGGAGAAAATCTGTATTCGCATACAATTTACGCACTTTAATATTTAGGATATTAGCTGTTGGCTGGGACCAGCAGGTTACAGAATTCAATGATGTAGAAGGTCGGGAATATTCTGATCCTAAGAAATGGCCCATGTTCCATAGCGATGATATTACCTGCGCCGATGTGAAGCTAGGCGAAGGCGTTGCTACAGCCACTCATTCCGGCGAATTGATATTTTGGAAATTGGAAACCGGTCAACCTTACCGACGTTATAATGTCCAAGAACCGGTAAAATTTATCGAATTAAAGCTAAAAGGACTTCGTCTTGAGAAGCGTAAGGAAGTTGTTTATGAGGATGATTTGAATGTTAGGACGCGTGATATGTCGGTATTTGAACGCATTAGAGAAATGGAAAAACAATGGACTGCGCTTGTGTCTGATCAAAGATCAGAAATCAAAATAAGAGCCGAGAGCTTTCACCGCGGTATAATTGTTGCTCCTGGTGCGACCGTATCTGTGCAAGCAATTTTATTTTTGCAAACACGTCCCATGACTCCCGAATATGGTACCTATACTTGAATACACAATCGTTCGTTGTTAATGTTGCTTGGATTTATCTTCCATTAGGTAGCGTTTTCGTAGCATTGGAAACTGGTGCAATACAAGTATATTCTCATCATCAACGCGGTAGCTACATAACCGAGTTCAATGCCATACATAAAATTGGTGATTGTGTTTTGACTATGACAACTGATCGTAAAAATCGTTACCTCTTTACTGGTACTGCATTTGGTTACATCAAGATTTGGCATGTTAAGAACTATTGGTGAGTTTAAAATAATTTTTTCAGTAATTACGAACTACATTAACACAAAACTTACGGTAATCTTATTAAGCAAGCAACGAGTTCTTCGTTTCAAAAATAGTATTTTGGAAGAATGGTTCCTAAAATGCTTTGTGTGTGCCCAGCATTATGCAAGCTAGCTTTAGACTTCTATTGAACCTACTTCTTTTTTATGCCTGATGCACTAAATTTTAGTTAACTTGCCACGACTATTTTGGTTTTTAGTGAGCTTTTATTTTCTATATTTTATTCGCCCTTGAAAAGTTATTTTTATTAATAATATACGTTATTGCTTTCTAATTTTGATGCATGCGCTTCAGCAACAAAGGCAAAAACGAAGTGCGCTATTAAGTCCTTTTTCGTCTTTAGCATTCTTCTGTTTTTTGCGCTTTTACAAATTTTTATTTCTCTTTTAGTCTGTTTTTTTTTTGTTTCCCAATCCCAACTATTCGTCATTCAAAATGACAAAAAAATTTTCACGACAGTCTCAGAATCCTTCTTCTAACCATAATTGCAACTTTTTATGCCCACCAGTGAAGGGTGAGCGCAGATACCTTGCAAATTATTCTTGTTGCTCAGCCTCTAATTCTGCACTCATTCTAGCATTTCTGTCTGCCGCTCTGTCTTTCTGCGGTAAAAATTCTTCTAGCCGCAAAAATGAACACATATTTAGAAGCTCTTATACCGAAAATGGAGCAAATCGATCAAAGGACACGCTTACAGCCCAGGAGCATAAACTGAGAATACCGCTCTTTCCAGCATCAAAGAAAAAAAAAATTGTTCATTTTAATCGTTACTTTTAAACGACTCTAAAGGTTTCGATGCATATTCCATCATATATGGGAAGATTTTACCCATCATTATATCGTATACAAAGGTATAAATGCAACATACGGAGGGAAAGTACTGAAGGTAGTTCCGCCAATAGTTTTTCGCTCATTTGTTCAACTCTTTTGAGTGACACGCTTCCTTCGTATCAGGTGATTCCCCACGACCATCTTTAAGTAAACTTCGGCATATATACGATTGCGCTTCAGTCTGCTGAGAACCTTAATCTCCGACGTGGTAAAGTTGCATCTTTGTTTATTAACTTTTAGTTGGATCAAACTAATTGAGTAAACTAAAGTTGCCGCTTCCAAATGAAAAGGGGTCTGTTACGTATGAAACGAATAGATGAACATAAGTAAATCAACTAAGAATCGCAATTTATGCTTTCTAGCTGTTTACAGCTCCAATAACCGAGTAATATAGTAACTATAACATATATATATGTCCTACAATGGTGGGTGTAAAAATGATATTTTCTTTCCCTGCGTTACAAATACAATAACAGTAACTTTATGCATGTCAAAAAAGTTTGCATGTCCTCTTCCAATTCTTGCGAATGAATTTATCTCCATTAACTAAGCAATTGTTAAAGTTTTTACCCAAAGCAATAACAATAATTTATTATATGTTTTTAGGTTTATTTAACTGTTCACAAGTAGTAATATATATGTATCAATAAAACTGATTGTTAATACGTAAATACATATAAATATATATATTTTATATATTAGCATTTGTACGTTTGTTTTTATAGCATACCAGAACAGGAAAAAATTAGGATCAGTATGCCGTTATTGCGTTTACAGTTTATATTTTTGCGCAAGGAATTGATTTTAACCCGAGCAAAGCGCGCGGTACGCAACCAAAAAGAGCCTTTATTACTCAACTCATATAAAGGGCATTTAAAAGCCATACATTCGGTCGTTTTTGTTAATTTACCAAAAGTTTTAATTACGTAAGCTGTATACATGTTCATGAACACTGTAGGTATTTTTTAAGTAAATTAATGTTTCGGATCTCTTGCAGAGGTAGCCATGATTTCTCAGTTCGCCTGTGGACTATAGGTGGTAGATATCTAGGGACTTTGGGTATGCCATTACCTTGGATGAAACTGTCGCCATTCGAACCGATAAGCGAGAAGGAGCATGTATTTCGTATGCCTCCTGATATTAAAAAAGTTGCCAGTTCTACTACCATGAAGGTTTCAAATTTGCTCTTTCTTCTTATTTTTAGCAGAGTGCAAGCACACGTATAGCTTGTGTACACTTCTTGTTCTCTCCAACAGGTGATTACGGGCGTTCAAGAAGGCCGTTTTCGTATGAATATTCGTAAAGCTCAGAAAAAAATTGATGATGAAAAAGGCGCAGAGGAGGAATTGCTTGGGCATTGTGGTAAATCATTGCGCGGACCCATTTTGGGTAAACACTTTAAATTACCGGGTCGTAGCGGCGTAGAGATCCCGATTGAGTTGGACATTACAAGCTCTTATGTACCGGTTTATAATCATTTGAAAGTTCATGAAACAAAAACTTTCGAAATACCATCCACACCAAGTTCCGTAAAGCGTATTGCGAGCGAAAATTATATGGACTTTTATGAGCCGATTCCTGTACGAAGCGAAGGCATTAAATCTACGGGTTTATTTAGTAATATGTTAAAGCGTGGACGAAGAACGATTAGGGAATCAGCCTTTCATCGAGAATCGCAACCATAACAGCACTGATGAATATATTTAAGGAAATTTCATGGTGAACTCGTACATTTGCAACAAGTGAAATAAATAAATTGTTGGTGTATACACTGTAAATATATTATAATCGCTGTGTGCGTTATTTATATTAATTTTAACATTAAAAGCTTTTGCGGATGTATACGATACCCGCAACTCCACTATATAATGTACCGACTGATTCAGAAAGTGATTCTGCTAAGCTTGTCTTTCCGTCTGTCTATGTATATTTGGGTTTTTTTTGTCAAGAAAAACGGGGAGGAGCTGTTTTTGTTTTTCTTTGGAGAAAGAATGGAAAAAACATTTTTTTTTGGCAACGGAATTTGAGTTTTTTTGGAGAAAATGTGGGCAATGCCTTTGAACAGGATTTTAACGAAGAAAATAATGGAAAATGTGGAATGTGAGAACGTAGACTATAGAGTGCAGGAGTCATCGATCGCTAGGTTGCGACCATAAAAAGTGAAAGAAGCCTGTGCGGATAATTATCGCAAACACATGTTTTAAAATCAGGAAAAAATTGGAACAATGACAGAAACTTATTTCAACAAAAGAAAAGGAAATGGAGAAATAACACTTCAAAAATTGTGTGAAAAGAACGATATTGGTTTGGCGGCGATCCATTTCCGTACTCCTTCAGCGTTTCGAAACCGCATTCCAGCCAAGCCGTGATTGCTGGTCTTTTTTACAACAATACTTCTTTCAATTTGATCAGTCGACGTCAGTAGATATCTGCAGTAACAGTGTCATTCGGTTTTAGCATCTCGTCATGCACTACATCTTGCTGACCCCACCATATGCGCAGAAAAACTTTGTGGCCATGAACCATTCACTTCGGTCTCGATGTGGATGATTTTGCTGGACTAACCCATGACTTTTTTCGCTTAAGATTGCTGTAGCAGATGCACCTTTCCTCGCCAGTCACAATACGACCAACGGAAAACTCTTCTTTTTTTACCTGGGAAGCAATGAAACCGCAGTGTTGAAACGAATTGAGATCGCATTTTGAGTCAATTCGCATGGTAGACAATTCCTCTGTTGCTTGGTCCTCCAGGCCGTTCTTAGTCATTGACGTCCAAATCACTGCTTTTAAACGATTGAAACTAAAACCGGCAATTGGGATATGATGAAGCAGCATCACCGTAAGTGTTTAATGGGCTTTGGCAACAGATTTGTTCAAATTAAACAGCAAAACTAATGAATGTTGAAAATGCAATTTTGATTAACATCTCCATACACTGAATAACTCAAATGAACGGAATGGAAAATTGCTATTCTACTTTGATAAAGGTCAAAATCATGGAATATAACCGCAGCGTACATTGATAGTTCGCATTATTTTTTTGTTTGCACCAATGGATGTCGCTGATCAAAATATATGCAAGAACATTTACGTTAACAGTAGTTTTGGTACTAGGAGCTAACGATTTTCACAACTTTATAGCAGTGGTTTTGATGATTCTAAATATTTATAATGGATAAGAATTCACCGTACGTCTGCGTTTGGCGAACTGTACTTTCTTATATAGACATTTCTGAGTACAGGTATAAATAAACTTGAGAAAAAAGATAGCACTTCCGATATTAAGAAACAATGCAAGGTCAGCGTCCGAAGTCTTTAACCAAAATTGCGATATTCTGTCGTATTTATAGTTATTGAGGACATATTAAAAGCCAACGGACGGACAGTGTTGAGTCAAGGTTGCCATAAACGTTGGATTCTTACCATGCAAATGTAATAATAAGACATTTTGTAGTGAATAAATGTAATGATAAATTGACGTTTATTAACTTTAATTTCACTCCTTGACTCTGACCCGACCAAAAAGTGATCGGTGTCTTATATAACAAATTACTATGCGAGCTTATGCAAAATAATAGTTTTAAAACTAGGTTATTACTAAAGTTACAAAGTAATGCGGATTATGGCTAAATTGGGTTATCTTAACTAGTTTATAGCTAGACTTGCATTGTGTGGAAATATATGAAAGTGTAAAATTAGTATGAATGATTAATAAACGGGTAGAATACGATAAATCGATAATGCTACAATCCAATCCAAGCCAATCTCAATGCGGTTTGAGTTGGAGCATAGGAGGAGGCTTATTTAGAATATTAGGTATATATATGGCCATAAGGTTGATATGATCATCAGCACTTTAACGAGAGTTAATTGCAAAACCAAAATTGTAAATCTGACTGACAATGCCAATCAATACTTCAGTCATTATATCTGCCTACCACTATCAGACTCAGTTTTGATTTTATCTGGATTTAACTTCAAGTTTTCGATAACAGACTAACGCAAAATGTGAGAAATATGAAATCTTCATTCGACACAAGTCCACTGATACGGGTTTGCTAAGTAAGACTTAAAAAATTTTAATGTCAGCTCGAAACAAAAGAGTTGCGCTTTTATAATAAAAGGTTATGAATAACAGTGCCAAAGGTTTGAATAGAGTATCTCTGTAGGCGAGTAGATACTAGCATCTTGGGCAAAGCAGTTTTGCAACTTTGCCTAAGCTTATAACCTGATTGAATGGAAATGAGAATGGAAAATAGAAATCGATTTGATCCAACGAGCATATTGAAATTTCTCAAACGTTTAATGACTCTAGCGATAGCTTGTACAAATTTGAACAACAATGAATACTGCATTTGCCCATTTGCGCTATACGCTTTCGTGCACCAGACTTGGTCGAAAAACGATAATTAAAATCTTAACATTTATTTGTAAATGACAGGTAGCATAGATAGATAACTTGTAGGAAAAAGGGAGCTGATTGAAAGAGAAGAGAAAAAAAAGAAAAAAAGAGATTTCGTTTAAGCCACTAACACGAGAAGGTACAACGGCGGCAGCTGTTTACTTAGAAATAGAAATGACCAAAACGAATGTCACGGAAAGAACGCCATTGAAAAGTGACATCGAATTGCTTGACGATAGTTATAAACGCGCTTAAAAGTAAAAGTCCTGCAAATTACAAAACCATTTATTAGCTTTGAAGCCTACTACTATGTGATAAATAATGCTAAAAAAAGGCCCACAACGATGCCACCCAAAACTCAATTGATAACACAAAATAATAATCGAAGCATCGCTCCAATTGCTGACATCGCATCGCCATCATCATCGACTAACTAAGTCTGCGCACTACATCTCGTTTAATTTACACATACAAAAAAAAAGTACTGTATGCGATAATTTGTTCTTAATGTTATATAATAATTGTATCGTGTAGTCATTCGCGAAGTACCGTTGTAACGAGTCTTCTTTGGCAGGGTAAGCTCAGAAGCTGTAACCGAAATGAAAGACTGAGTGTGTTGTGACATTCTCTTTTATAGTCGCTATCACGACCGTTGTCCCATTATACAGTTGTCTGGCACGCATTATACAGTGTTACAATTCCAATGCTCCTTAAAATGTTCGCTTATTAATTGAATGTTATTGTTATTATTTTTGTTTAAAGTTTGCGGAAAATGTACGACGAGGAACAAACGGGTCTATTAAAGAACAATTTTGATTCCTTATAAATATTTTGCATTATTATTGACTTACTTTAATTTACTCGTTTCATTATTCACTTCATTGCAATACTAAATCCAAGCGAAACTGGCTGATACCAAAGATGTCTTTTAAACGATTTGTTTATATTTCGCTAATGAGTTCGAATGAAACTTTCCAAAATTTAGAATGAATTTAATATAAATTCCTGTCATAGGTAGACGCGAAAGCTAAAATTATCAGAAATAAAAAAAAGAGGAGACAGGGCTTCCCCGGACTCCTTCCAAGAAATTTATATAAAAAAAAATAACTTAGACTTCCGGATTTTGTTCTTATTACTTGGATTTTTTATAATTCGATGAGCGATTTCTAAGAGGAGTGGGAGGAAAAAACCAGCGTGGTGACGCGACTCTTGTTGAACGCTTTCAATGCTTTGGTTCGTCTTGAAAGATTATTATTATCTTTTTTTACGCTTTTACGTATCGCGATATTCTGCAAAAGAAAAGAGTACGTTGCTGGTGTTATAGCAGCCACCCTCGGCCTGTAGGTCCACTCGTCCGTCCCTAATCGTTTCACGTCGCAAGAGAGAGTGTCTTTCTGTGATTCAGGGATGACGGCTAAGCCA
Source organism: Glossina fuscipes (assembly GCF_014805625.2). Lineage (NCBI taxonomy): Eukaryota > Metazoa > Arthropoda > Insecta > Diptera > Glossinidae > Glossina > Glossina fuscipes. Next base: position 16,280,625 of record NW_023998416.1, read on the forward strand.
AACCGACCATTCCCTATCCGTAAAGTCAAAGAAAGCCCTATCAGTAACGTCAGCTAGTTATGTTGTCCGTGACCATTTACCTCTGGCTGCTATAACACAACTGAAAGGATGAGCATGGTGCGACACGCTCTTTTATAGTTCAGTATAGCGATCAACATCACTGTTCCGTTACATGGATGTTTTGACTATACTCACTTGCATATGTGTTGTAACGATATTCTTACACATCTATTATTATCTATTATTACTATTATCTGATCGAACATGTTTGCCTGCATCTGTGTTATAATCTCAGCTCTAACTTGTGCAAGTATTATAATGCTACTCTTATGTATATCTAATCGTTAATACTACCTTAAGTACCGACTCGTACAATCTTATTGCTAGTGCTGACTTAGGTACTAAATTGTGTGATTTTATAAAACGTTAAGCCTGTCTTCATATGATATATACAATGCATGATTTTATAAACCCCCTTTTCTTCTATTGCCATGTTTGCTTCTTTGTATATTTTTATGGCTGACTTATTGTTGTTGTATGATTTTATAAACCGTTGAGCGTGTCTTCATGTGATATGCATTATATCAACATGCATGATTTTATAAGCTCTGTTATTTTTTTCCTATCGCGATGTTTGTTTGTCTGTTTTATTGTTAGTGCTGATCTAGGTATGATTTTACAATCCGTTGAGCACGATTTTGCAAAACCACAAGACCGTCAGGGCTCTGCCTAATTCGATGCCACAGATAGCTTGGTGACAATTAAAAACAACTATTCGTATGTTGCTCAGCGGATTACAACATGTTTCCTAATGCAAAGACTTATGTATATTGTTTATATGTGTCCTACTTATGTATATATTTTATTGCTAGGCATATTTTCACCTAGCCCATAATGAGTGGTGTATACAATTTTCTTCTTTTTTTTCTTTTTATAACCATTGAATCGTCAACGGTTTGTGCGGGAGAAGGGTGATCTTATGATAATCAGTAAGAAAAAAAGACATGTAATGGACAAAGCAGACTGATTGCTTGGGGTCTACGGGTAGATATTTGTGTGGACGGACTTGTTATTGTAAGGAAGCAAAACGCTTCCTTAATTACAAAATTTTACTAATTTCTAATAAAAAATTATTAATTAATTATTAATTAGTTAGTAATTCATTTATGAAGCATTAACCTTTTAATTATTTAACTAATCTTTTTTTATAACAAGTTCTCTTTCCTTTCGTTAAATAATTATGACTAAATTTGTGTCCTTTGAACCTGAGTGGTGAGCTGAGACAACCAAAAACATACACCTCCACATTCAAACCCAGAAAATTTATAAAAATTGTATGAGGTAAATTTTGTTGTTGACCCCCCATTTTTGGCGAGCTAGCTTGAAGTTCTATGCGAGCCCTTGAGGTATGTTACATAGGATCCACAGAATGCATAGGCTTTCCTTAAACAAAAATATTTTCTTCTTTTTCAATCAAAACCAAAAAACTCGCTTACTCTTCTTCTTACAGTCGTCGTGTGTGAATGTGAGCATACAAATGAAATAAATGCGTTTAATTGGACGGCAATAAAAATCTCGTACATCCGACTCATCTATACCGTATACCGGTTAGCTTCGTTGACAAAACTTGCGTTAAGTAATGGCTGGGTATATTTTGTTTGTTGAATTGACGACAATGCTACACGTATTTATGCCCTCTTGAGAGCCATGTTAATAAAAATTGGCGTCGCCATTTGAATGTTTGCCGTATTCGCGCTCTTGCAATGCGATTGGAGCTTCCGTTCGCTTTGAACACAAGCACTATTTACACTCACGGAGCCTCTCGCTAATTTGTCAAATAACACGCAGATTAGGTCACATTTAGGTAGAAGTTAGCTCATTATTAACAACACGCCTAGAGAAGGAATTTATGTTTATAATTCAATATCGTCTTACCGGCGTGCGTTAGTGCCCTGTATTTTTTCATATCTTTGGAGCGATCGTTGCCATCGAGTTATTTCGATCGTTAAGAACCTGAAGAAGAAGTTGTAGCAGATCATTTTTCACGCCGTTTTTTACTTTCCCTGTCTTTGTTACCTCGGAAGCTTGTTGATATCTTGTTCCCACGCATATAGACATTACTTGCCGAATTATTGATGGCTTTATTATTGTTGCAAACTCGCTAGAATCAGCCACAACGCCTTGCTAAAATTAATTCATTCCTTGTCTGTGTTTTGACGAAAAATCTTTCAAATTGAGCTTGTTGATTGGTTTTGAATAGTCCAAAAATATTCTGAATATTTTTTGTTGATGCTATTGAGTATTGATTCTATCGCCTCACGAATCCTCGAATGAAAGACTTTACATTTAAATCTGAAATATTTTAGTGTTATGTAATGACAGTACCCGGAAGAACTATGTTACACATATCCGCAAGAACATTCTTCCTTCCTACGGTAAGCTTGCAGCAGCTTCACTTTCTAACTTATGGATCATATGTGGATTCCATGGGTTCTGGATAGCTTAACAATTTACAGTTTTACTTGCTTGTAAAACTAACTAGGACACTTACGGATCTCCGTACAGGATTTTGTAGATTTGACAAGCTTTCGCGACTGGTATGCATGGCATGATGAAGCGTTATTAAAAAAGTTACAACTCAAAATACCAATTACGGCAATCCATAAAGGTTTACCTGATTATAAGAAAACATAAGATCAAATTTCGTGTAACTGCTGAATAAAGTGTTGTTATGCCCTTATGAATCTAAATAAATGAAAGAGCAGCAATGATTGACGATTGAATTTCATAAAAAAACCGCGCCTTTAAAGGACGGATAAGCGATTTGGATTTGTTGTACCGTTTAATAAAACGTCGCATAATACCAAATTTGCATTGCATAAACGAGACTGCATTTTCGAATCCGACGAGACGAGGACAAGATAGTTTAAGGCTTCAGGCTTAAATCATCGAATGCTCGAAGGTCAATGTCACAGTTAAACTGCATCGCGTCTCCTCAGACGAGTTGCTTGGCCTCATCGATAGATTTGTGACTTATGAAAATCCCAACCGGCAATGGACGATTCGAGGCAAGATTCGAGTTACTATGCCGTAAAAAAATAAAGGTCTCTCATGATGATGGCATTGTCGTAGGAAGGAACAGCTTGCTTTATTCTTACGAAACAGAACTGCACCACTGCTTCCAGTTATAAGTTCACATAACATAAAGATTTCAGGTTTGCAGGCGAAGTCCTTCGTACGAAACTTTGTGAAGCGGGAAAATTGAAAACGCTGGCATGAAACACGGTTAACTAACCGCAACTCCGTACACGCAAAACTTGAATTTGTAAACCTTTTCCAGAAAATCACCGATAACCAAAATCTCGCTCAATATTTGTTGTGCAAATAACGTGAAAAGCTCACAACCAAATCGCAAGATATTGTGGGAATATGTGATTCCAGTTACTAACGAACGATAAAAACGATAGGACGAACGACTCCTCTTAAGAAGCGAAGCGACGCAATTGAAAACTGGATAAAAGTCGGTTCAAATAAATAATAAAAGCTTTCGAAAATTTATAAAACGTTACAACAGCTACAGGTTGGATTGGTCTACTACTAATCTTTTTTATCAACGATGACACGATTGCGACCAATCAAAACTTTGATGTTGTACCTCAACATGCAGCTTATTAAATGTGATAGTTGGCTTAATGGCAATGGTTTTCGCTTAGTATCTGTCAACACTATGCTCAATAGGAATAGAGCAATAGTGTCATTCAATGCAAATCCGAATGCTGTTGAAACCAGACGGTTTTACAAGACTCAATAGTTTACCAATTTGCACGCTGTTATCAAAGGCAACGAGTTCTGCCATTCATTCCAATAAGGAACACATCATGTTGCCGCTTAAATACACATATATACATTATTTATATATATAAATTCCATGCAATTCAAAAACCTAGATCGTTTTTTACTGTTATTTGCAAACGCGTGAACGCAGGTAGCGTTACGCTCTGACCCCATTGCGTAGCCCATTCTTATATGATCCTTTATACTTATGTCGAATAATTTAGATATTAAATTGGCTCACTTTAACCTGAGTATGGTTTTGTTTTTCTAGAGAGCTAAAAAAACACTCCTCAGCGTGAGTTAACCTTACAACGCGGCGTTTCTAATTAGGCTTTCCTGGTTAGTTTGAAATATTCAAGACCTCGGTACGATTTCACAATTCCAAAGATGTCACAGGATAATCTAAAATCAGGATTGCAAGTTCGTAACGTTGACAGGAATAACCACGAGATTTTGAAATATAAGATATTTACTATTATTTTCGCTTTATGTTCTTCAACATTCGTTGGTAGGTCTTAAACTGAATATTAAATGTTGAAATTATTATTCATCGAGTTTCTTGACTAAGAGAACTTGATTCATAAGCAAATTGCGCTGGAAAGGTTTGTAATAACATTTAAAAGACTCGTATGTGAAAGTACAAAGAAGAGTTGCATTTTAGAAATAAAATTTGATTACTACTTTTCATCGGCAATCCGAATTTCTTGGGATAATTTTTAAGAGTTTTCAAAAGAAATTTAATAACTTCCTGCCGATTCTGTGAGTATTTATAAGAACCTCTTGAGAAATCTACTTTATTATGGTTGACAAAGGGCGAAGACGGTGGAAGGGATTTGAAAGCGGGAAGTTTTCTGAATTTAAAAAAATAAAAAAGGAGAAATCATGACAATGTTAGGATCAAACTCCAAAATCTCTTTTATTCAAATATGACTAGTTAGCTGTTATAAACCAAGTCAATTCAAAAAGTGAGGGGACGGATACTACAGAAGACAGTTTCCCGACTATTGAAGATACATTTTTAAATAAGCTTGCCTTCAGCTTACAATCATGTATGCTTTGAGATCAAAATAGCGGACGAGTTCTCCAATGGAGGGAAATTCTCATAGTAGGAGTTGCCACCCAGACAATCCAACTAGTTTGAGGAAAATTTCTCTTTCACTTCTTTATAGGAAAGATTTTTATCGGCCATAATCTTCATGATATTTAATTTTCACTGCCTGTTCGGGCAGCACTTGTTTAGAGCGTTCACAGTTTTCGCGCTTGGGAGACTCCCCGTAGTTCACACACCCGTCTTTCTTAGCTTCACAGAACTTCGACGCATGCTCATATCTACTGCATTTAAACCATTGCTTTAAGTTGGGTAAGAAGTACTCCACGGGTAGATTGTAAAAATTGAATTTGATCGCTTTAGAGAAGGTCTTCCTTTTAAAACCAATTTTAATACTCTTTGTGGGAATAAATTCGTCCGCTTTAAAAATTACTCCAAAAGGATCTCATTTTAGAAAAATGCTAATAAAATAGCAGTATATTGCTTGGTTTAGAAAAAAGTAAATAACAGGGCAGTCCTCGCTTTCTATGGTAGACTAAAGCAACAAACAAAAAAGATTGGCAGATATTTTATTGCTGTTTTTTTACATATGTAATACAATGAAATGTGTGCTATATATGTTTTTTAATTTAAATTTACAATCAATATAAAACATTAAACTTTTTAAACTTGAAATATACTGCTTAAATGAAAATAACGGTTTTCCTTTAGTTTTATTTGTTTATTTTCTAAAACGCTCTTCGATATAAGAGTTTCCTTGTTTTATTCTTAGAGATATATTATATAGTTGATGAGGCTACGATGCTAAGATGATTGCGCTCTATCCATATGCCCATCAATCCTCATTGGACAAACACATCAGTTGAAGCACGAATAACCGCAATATTCAATTGCACATTAAAAAATTGTTAAGAAAAATTTTTTTCGATAGCCTTTACACGAGGAGTGGATATAAAATTTGGCACATTTATTTATCGGCAAAAAACGGAGCACAGGAATGCATCCATAATCAACAAACAATTCTTCTTCATCTATACATGTTTAAGGGAGCGAACATGCAAGTCTCCTCTCCTTAAGGAGTAAGTATATAAGATTTTCATTTGTTATATTTACGAGCCTAATGAAAACGTAAAATAAAATTTGAGGTGCTTGCATGTTAAGGTTAAACGGGTCTATCAATATCCTTTCAATTATCACATTCTTTCAAAAGATTGCCAGCGTCAAACATTTGGGCGGCGATATGTACATAGGGTGAATCTTTACCTGAGAGGCACTCAATAGCGTTGGCGACTAATTTGATGATACTACAGTGGGTGATTTCTAGCTCTTGTAAAGTTGTTGTTACAACGCTTTTCTCCGATATTGTTTGCTGCTCAAAATGAAAAGAAAAAAGTTATCAGAAATCGTGAAAACTATTTTTGACATTTTGCTTTCGATTGCTCAATCGATGATTAGAAGCGTGTCCATAGAGTAAGTAAGAATAAAGTCAAAAAGACTTACAAGATGGTCTAGATACTGTAATAATTGTTGACCAACGGAAGCTACTGTGAGGAATCTCTTCTGGGAGAAATTGGTGTATAGATTTAAACGATGTCCCGCAATTTCTAACAACAAACGCCCCATGTGCTCGTCTTTAGGTATATCATTCAGCAAAGGTTCAGCATTCCCATCATAGCCATGACTATACAAATCAGCAATCTGACGGCGTATGGCATGGAAACAGAAATTTTAAATATATTACTTCTTCTTTTTCGAAAATTGGAATTTACCTGACGTCTTCGTAATGGTAAGTGATCTACGCACCAACTTTTTCCCAAGGTATAGATTTTCTCCATGTATTCAGCATGTTCGAGAATGAAAACTTCTAGGAAATCTTCACGTATTAAATCCATCGACGCTGTTATAACCTTACATAAAAAATCAGTTCTTAGCGATTGCAGAGCCGGGTCGGGTGCAGGTAATATAAAAGACAACTCCTTATTAATATCCATAAAGAACGCCTTATTGCTCATTGCGTCGAAAAGCGTGGTTAAGGGTTTTGAAAATTTCAGTTGAAAGTTAACAATAAAATGCAAAACAGCACACAGTTCAAAATGCAATTTTAGTAGATTATTTACAGCGTGGTGTTGTTGCATAGCTAAATATGCTAAAGCTAAAGGTCCTTCAATCAAAGATTCTTCAAAGTGTAACTCTCTTTTTTCGTAATTTACAGATCCTTTCAAATGTTTTATGAAATCGAGGCAGTGTTCCAGAAATTCGGGCAACGATGAAGCGTTCATGTCAATGTTCTGTTGACACAATTTATTTTTTGGCAGACGACCAACTTTTTCTATTAATTTTGTCGCAGATTGTAGCGGAAATTTTATGGTCGCCTGCCACAACATACAACCAATGCCATGCTTTAACGCATAATCGTCAGGTTTAAATTGCTCTAAGCAAATTAATGCTGCTTTGAAATGCTGAAGACTATTTAAATTCTTACTCCAGTAAATCATATAATGCCATGACATTAAACTCAAGAGTACTCCAGATTGTAGACTAAAGGGGAAATGTTTACGAAGTAAAGCTAATTTCATTAGCACTGCTTCTCGTTTTATATCCGTAATATTAGGTTCTTCTTTTTGCAGCGGGATTTGTTCAACGTCTTTGTTGCTACTTTTTTCACAGGTTTTAGTAGAACTTTCATCTGCTGTAAGCGATTTCTCGAATTCCACAATTTCCGATGGATGTATACGCGTACTAATAAGCCATTGAGCAGTTAAATCCGTAACGATACCTTTCCCCCCATTCACAACGAATTTCAAACTGCAATTTGGAGGATCATAAGCAATTTCAGGCATTGTGGGTTCTAAGCATAATATCCGACACCTAAGTTATAAAAATGAAAAAAAGAGAGAGAAATTGCGATAGGCTTAAACCGAATATTTTCTAAATCATCACTAGTAATGTTCAAATACATAATAATGAGGACACTTTTAACGACAGATAAAAGGCACCAAGTTAAAACATTAAAACATTATAGTCAAGCAAGACCGATCACTAAGTGGCCCACAACAATTCGTTTAGTATAATTATTTTTTTTCTTTTTGTAGATAAATGGTAAATGGGCAAAGCCTGTAAAGAAGGACCTATATGTCCCAATCTTCTTAAGGTTTCAGGATGTCAAAACAAAAAAGATTATGATAGTTCACAAAAAAGATGTCGATCACGTGATGATTGAAAGTGATGCAATGATGATGCAGAGATGGTTATCTCTTACGATGGGATACAATTCCGAAGATGATGACCAAAAATGATTTAATGACGATGAAAGATTGATTAACTCCCTCGATTGAATGATGTATGAGTTGTAATGGCCAAAACAGCATCGTCCATTCTTTGAGCTTAGACCAGAAGACTAATCTCAAACTATGGCTATATACACGCTTTGGATTTATGGAGATATGAAAACCGTTAAACATATGATTAAGCGGGACAAAAATTAGCATACCCTTATTATACTTAAAAAGAAAGAATTTAGTAGATTTAATGAAGGCATTTAGCTGCTTAAGATGAGGTATATTGCGAACACGAAAGATTTCGTATAGATACTAAAAAATCCATAAGAAAATCTAGTGTTATCGAGTATGCTGTAAGGGAAAACGAGATGCCTAACTGACTGTTTTGTGTGGCGTATGGCACATATATCAGATGATACCCGTCTAACAGCAATCTTTAAGTAAATTTTGTCAGATGTATGTTTGCACAATAATGCAAGGGTAAAGGTCGTAAAAGGGTGAATTTTATAAAAAAGTTTCGTTATATTTAGCTAAATCCAGATACTTGTCTTTCCAGTCTTGCATTACATAATTACGAATAAGATGGAAGGTGTCTTTGAGAGGATATTTGAAAAGCCGAGCTTCACGAGCGTAAAGATCAGCATTTTTATTTAAATGATGGCCACAGTGGGCTGGAATCCAGACCAGATGACACACCTCAATATGGATTTCAATTACATAGAATTGCGCGGATATTTTTTTTTTTTAATAGGGGCATGGCCGATCTGAAAAACAGAAAAATTTCTTGTTATCAGTTGATTTGGAAAGATGAACAGCCCGTCTGATGGCCAGAAGTTCAATAAAGGTTGACGAAAGCTGTTGCAGAATTTCGAATTTTCCAAGTAGTTCCAGTGGATACTTAAGCGACGCGAAACCTGATCTTTATAAACCAACCGAGCCGTCATTAGCATAAATAAATTTGGAAATCATTACTTGCAAAAAACGAAGTTGTTCCCGACATGCGGATTCAAGTCCGACTACAGCTGCAAAAGGAATAAAACCTCTTGTACATACACTCTGTGTCAAATTGAGATACTGTTGACTTTATCAAAAATACGATGAAACTTTAAATAACAACTGGTGTGACGGTCCAATGATTTTAACTTTTAGAATTTCTTTAGCAGTCAGAAGCACAGCCATCTCACTGACAATTAATTCATCAGAAATAACTCTCAGGAAGGGAATAGGTGTGGGGGGAATAAGTCCCGCAGATGGTCTTAGCTGATTGTTTTGAAACGACTGTATTTTATCATAATTTTGGAAACATTCGAAAGGTTACAAGTGATGAAGAGGGAAAATTCTATTTTTAAGCGAATAAATGATTTATAAATCGTGAGTGCTTTTCTTATGGCGAAACCTGACCAAAGTTAAGCCACCATATTGACTATGTTAGTCCGAGACTGACGGTCGTTAAGACAATCGGAGAAGTGTTCTTGGACTGCTAGACTACCATTAATGATCCTGTAATTGTTCTTGGTGTTGCAAACAGTTAATGCACAATCACACATAAATAGTGTGCAGTATGCGGGGTTGTACACTAAAGGGAGAGGACATAAGAGTGTTTAGTAGCGTTAGCGGATGAACTACAAAAAGCTCAAACATATACACATATAAATACCATATTTCGAAAATATTTCCCTCCAATGGATATTGAGCTATGAGTAATTTTCAATTTGGCAACTTACTCTATGATAGCGCCAAGTATGGCTATATCCTCTAATTTTGCTATTAATAAAGCCCATTGAGCTTCATCGTGTGAGATCTGTTCCCAGTTTTCGTCTTCCTCGTGTTGTGAGCCCTCATCACAAGATCCCTTTAATAAAATTAAAAACATTGTAAATAATTTTCCTATTTCAACCTTTGGCGATATACCTCTTTGTAGTCTTGGCGTAAATCTTTAGCTACAGTTTTACATACTATAGCGACAAGAAGACCAATAGATTTTGAGCTTTGGAGCAATAATTCTCGTACTTTCTGCCACCACGGCGATATAGCATTGTAAGCGTAATCATTAACTACATCTCCGGCTAGCTCACATATTGCGCGTACTGTGGCTCCCAGACGCGACATGTCCTCAATAATTTGGTCTCTAAAACAAACATACTTTTTAAATTTTGTTGCTTTTGAATCTTATCAACGTCGACTTACGTGTTTTCATATAAAAAAGGTTTTTCCAACCAATACTGGAGAACTAATACCAGCAAATCTTGACATGGTATCGTCGACTTTCCTGCTGCCTCCTTGAAATTTTCAACAGAAAAGCCTTGATCGAAAAAGGCACTAAACAATTTACCACTAATATCACCATAATTACAGCTTTTCTCCTGTCGCAATGGCACATAATTTTTACAATTGACTTGAAAAATAGATGTGAAATCAAAGAAATCACCAAGTTCATCACATTCTAAATCAAATGTAACTGAACGACCCGTTGACTGCATCTCGGAAAGCGGTGAAAGTTTACTGCTTACTAAAACATCGCTTAGATGGAGGAGCAATTGTTGTATAATTACTAAATAATTATCGGAAAATTGCAGCAATTCCACTTGTTCTGATTTAACGGATCTTTTTATGCTTAAGTAGAAATCGCAAAGTCTCCGGTAATTTTGAACTGTAATATAGAAGTCTTGAAAGCTTTCAAGATCGGTGATATCTTTGGGATTTTTAATTTGTTGCGCTAGAGTTGTGGTAAAGGCATTTGTGAATATTTGAAATGTGGAGGCATGCAATTGTCTGCTTTTTAACAATGTTTCCAAACACTGTTGTCTGACTTCTACCGTCTGAAATTCGGCTGCAAAACATTCCAATTCTTCGACACTTAAATTGAAAGGCTCAGTGGAACGAAGCATATTTTTCAAACGTCTCAACAAATGAATATCGCGTGATGTGGCAGAATTCGTAGCACTCAGAGCATAATGAAACGGTATTTGTATTTCCTTGACGCAGCCATCATTAGGGTCTAGGAATAAGCAGGAATAATTATGGGCACGAGTTTTCTTAACATCTTTGCTGAGGCCTGAAAGACAACTTGTTTAATAGAGTGGACGTTGCCATTACGCTTTAAACATTACTCACCTATCAAACCGTGTGTGTTGTAGATTAGTTGACCATTTTTACTGACTGTGAACGCTGAAACTTTAGGACCATACTGTAAAGGCCAAATTTCCAAGCATCCCAATCGGGGAGCGTATATAACCAGAAACATTGCTTTTCTACGTGAGGTTTGTATATTTTTCAGAGTCTTTTCTTTGACTACAATAAAGCCACACTGTGCTTCTCGATATCCTTTCCATACTCTTAAAATGATTGATTTCTGGCAATCCACGAGCATAACTCGCTCTAAATTGTCGACTATTGCCGCTAAACGGCCATTTGGTGCAATGGCAATGCTATAAGCGTCTCTTTTGTCGTCGAAAAATTGAAATTTTGAACGCATTTGTATATCTTTGGCTGCCGTTGTAGACGCTTGATTTTCAGCTTCAAAAGCGGTTGTAGGGGAGCGTCCAAAAATATTCCCGAAAATGTTGCGATAAGCTACGCCTATCACATCTTTCGCTACTTCACCTAAAGAAATAATTTTATAGCCTTCTTCGGCACTGTAAAAGCCAAGGTAAGGTGCATTTCCCACGCCAAGAACTGTAGAGCTTTGTGCGGGATTCTCGGTAATGCGTGTATAATAACCACTGTTCAAGCATTGGTCTATGCAGTGATCAAAGATTTTGGGTGCATAAAAAGCAGAGATAGCGGCATCGTTTATCATCGTACGATGTTCAAGGGGAAAATGCAATTTTTGGTATGTCAGAAGATCAGCAATTTTTACTGCTGCCTCAGCGTTAACCGAAGAGAAGTTGTTATGTCTCATCGTACGATTTAAATTGTAACGTAAATTATTTAGATGTGGTACAAAATCCAAGCCCTTCATGAAACATAAGCAACCTTCATAAGTAAAGTAAACAAATGGTTCGGCTTCAGATCCACGGGGAGGACTGTAGGCCTTCAGATTGAGAACTGGACCTTCATGGAAACTGCGTAAATACAAACTTGACGCTAATAAACAATAAATGCTCCATTGATAATGGTTTACCTTTGTGAAAAGATTTTAATACCGCCATCTGTGTAGAAGACTATTTTTCCTGAACTTAATCCAAAAACTATGCAAGTCCATTCAGCTCCAGAACTAACGTTGCTTCCAAACATGGGCAGGCATAGAACCGAGGTTATTATTTCATTGGGATCGTCTAACTCCCCACACCACCCTAATGCGGTACGTTTGCCGTGTTTTAAAATAGCTGCATGTAGCTAAATAAAGGTAAATTCGAACTTACCTAACGAATAGGCGACCACCGGCGATTTGTCGTTCCAACAAGAATTTAACAATGCAATTTTTTCACCTTGAGCCAAAGCGATTAATTCTCCCAGTGGGGAAATCGAGCAATTAACAGCATTTAGCCAATTGTCATCTAAAGCAACAAGAGTAAGAATAGTACAAATTTAACACGAATTGTTAATAAATGCATATATACCGTGACCAAGACCAAAGTATTCTTGCACTTTACGAAAATTTGTTATATTTCCGAAAATTTTTACTTCACAAGCCATTGTTGTCACATGGACTTCTGTACAAATTTTAGGTACACATATATAAACAACTTTTACTCGATATAACAATCTCTATAAAGATATGTAAATAAAATGAAATTTATAAATATATTTCTTCTATTTTTATAATGCATATAAATTGAAGAAGAAGGTAAAAACAAATTGTCAGCTTGCATTGCTGTTGTTTACATACATATTTACATTAGGTTGCCATGCTCTGTTAACGGTTCTGCTTATGCGTTATCAATTTCCTTTCAAAAACCCTATGAGGAATAGAAGAAGAATATTTCCGCTCAACATTGAGAGAAAAAGATTGCGCTTACTTAATAATAAAAAAAAAGAATGAACCGAATTTAGAGGTACATGTTCGGCGCCTGTAAAGCTAAGTATGCCAAAAAAAACCAACAAAAGGGGGAAATTCTACAAATTGAGAAACTTTAGGAAATATATAAAAACTTTAATTAATATAACTCTAAATTTATTTACAAATTTATCTGGAGTAAATGAAAAAATGAGAAGGCTACCACCGTGAAACCGAGTTACAAACCGAGCCGGGTCATATCTACACTAATTCGTCTTTGTCGAATTCTTCATCCGAAGTCTATATAGAGTGCGACAAAAACGTCACTGATATAGTAAATCTCACGCAATGTGCTCACTCTCTCTTGATAGTAGATTCTCATGATCGGCACAAAGTATTTTAGGAAACTTGATTTCGGATAAAAGTATTTTTTCTCTTTTGCATGTTCTGAAAAATCTGCGTTTTATGAATTAAATGAAGCAAAAACTTTGTTTAGACAATCCGTGGAAAAAATAATATATATTACCTATCACAAAGTCACTTAACTCATCAAATTGTTAAGACCATTATTACGTTTTTGTAGAATATTTATCAATTATATTATAAATATATTTATTTAGCTTTTAAAATAGATTTATAAATATATTTTTAACTTTTTTACTTTAAGCGTCTTATCCTTAATTTTCTAATATACGACAAAAATCAAAATTGATTTCACTTTTATTTTATTTGTGAGTTTTTAAACGAAATTGTTATTTAACTAATAGTATGGAATATGCAATTATTTGTTGTTGCATTTTATGAGTTATGAATAAGATATCCACTTTCTTGCTTTCAAAAACAAAGGTGCTTCGATATAACGCTACGTTGCGGGTGTTTTGAATACTTTCAACGTTTCTGTCAAATCTGAAGCTGATAGTTTTCATCTTTGTAGAGAGAAGAATGCTTACAGCGGACATTATACAGACGATAAACTGGCAACCAGACAGACGGACATGCTTAAATCAAATCAGAATTTAATACTTATCCAGAGTGTATATACCTCGTAGCATCTCTAAAGTGTGCTTCAAAGTGTTTCGGAGGGAAAATATAATAATATGTAAATTGAAAAAAATATTTGCATTTATTATTATGGAACAATATTCTTCATCTCGTGTTTTTCGTTCGAAAAAGAGTCACAGCACGATTTATATAATACACGTAGCGATTGATAGAATATTTATATCTTTCCCATCTAAAGCGGATCAAAAATAATGAAAAGATAATTGCACTGCTTTTTATTTCATTTAAATATATTTTAATAGATTCCACTACACGCAAATAAATGATTGAAAGTCTTAAAAACTAATATAAATACTAAAAATAATTATAAATATAATAAAAATAAGAACAAATATTATTCTACGATAACTTTGGTATTTTTCCACATATATAATAAAAATAAAATCTTCAACTTTGATAACAATTAACCCACGCTATCATTCTTTGTTGGACTAGAAATTTATTTTACGCTCACTAAGTGTAAGTGGCGGCGAAAAGAATAGGTTCAAAGAAAACATCTACGTTAGTATTTTTATTATACAAGTTTAAAATCTATGTTTGCGAAGAAAGAATTACTTTTAACAGAACCAATGAATTTTATATTAAACATGTAAAAACATTCCAGTGGGACAAGGCCCTCCATTGAATACCTGGCATCACCTTGCTTCGGTTACGTGCATTAACTTTGCTTAGCGCAGTTATTCATCTAACGAATTTTTAAAATAAAGTGTTATGTGTAAAGTTGTCGAAAAACTCGACCTTGAGTCAATACGTCATACGCAAAATTTCATCCAAACATTTAAAAAATTGCTGCTTGTAGGTTGAACGCCAAGCTTAGATGGATTCTGAAAGTGATTCCGCCTCGATCGGTGTAATAAAAGGCGGGTCCATGTCATGTCCTTCTGGGTGTTGCATACTTAACATATCCTTGCAACATAAATGGTGTAGGGTATGAAATGGAAGATCGGACCTATACACGTCGCAGCAACAATTGTTACTAATTAATTCACATGGTTGACATGTTTTCCATACTTAAGTCAATTTCTGCCGTGTTCGTTTTAACCCAGCTGGCGTCTTGAAAAAACTAAATTCACAATCTACACAAATATTAATTTAATGATTTCATAATCATGTTATGCTTAGCACAACCAGCACAATCGATATTTCACATCTTTGCGTCTCTTCAAGCTTTTAATTCGCCTGAAACTATCATACAGTGTCAATATCAATGCGGCCACCTCTATGTCTCTTACTCGTTACTCATTTCTTTCTGACCGCTATCATGCTACGCCTATAGTGTGTTTATCCTGACTGATAGATTAGATTAAAAATTAGATTAAAGAAAGAGTATTGTGGGTAAAAGACTACGGACAGACAACCATATATGAAAAAATTTTTACCTGTATCCCTTATATATAATAAAGTCTTTACTTTCGTTTTTAATTTGTAGCAAGACGTTCACTTGATTGCTTTGAAATTAATTTTAAAATAATCCAAACGTATTTCAAACTTTTTTAGATAAAAATTTTATTATTTATTAATAACAAATGAAATTTTTTTTTTTTTACGATATTCTTAAGAAAGGTTTTCAAGAAGACATTGTATTGATTTTGTTATTTTGTAGAAAATTTTCATTAAGTTTTTTTTTTTAATTTTTTTTGTTTTTATTGCTTAATGTTGACTTCATAGTAATGTGAAGAAAATATAATGATATTAAGTAATATATTCTTCATGCAAATCTTCACGAAATAATATTCTTTGCAATATATCCAATGAATGAAATCCAAATAAAAGCTCATGAAAATAGCTTTTTACACTGCAAATGTCTCGCTTTCCTTCATTGCAATAGTTAAGTTGATATCTACTATTATTATTGTTATTATAAATTTAGCCAGAGAATCAATTCTAAGACTTAAGTCTTAAAAGCACTAGAATGTAAGGCTTTCGATTTTAATAAAAATCCTACCGCACTTTAGATTTGCACCCACGACCATTGACTTCCTACTCGAGACTCTTGCCTACTCGGCCACTCAGGCGGATGATATCTACTATAATTATAGAGTTTGCATACTGACTGAACATTTAGGCATAATAAAACTGTTCGCAAGGTGTGTGCTGCACTTGCCTACAGCAATAAAACTGAGTTTCGCAAGTCCATTATCTTATATCTGTAGTGAGCGAATAATCAAAAGCGATGGACTGAAAGGGGAGAGGAAGAAAGCTGATTTCTCTGTCGCGAATATTACTCAGTGATTTCTTGTGAATACGTAAGGAAAAATTTTTCTTCATAGGCTTCAAAAAGGAGCAACAATAAGGGGCAAGTAGTTCACGACCTTATTGCAAAGTTTGAGTGATGAAAGCTTGATGGCTTATGTACTTTTTCTTCGAAAGTCGGTAAAAACGCCCGATGATAAAAGATTTACCAATAACGGTGCTCTACGTCCTCACCATAAACAGGTTATCGAATCTATTGAACGTGGATATGGCGGAAAGGCGTTCAAGCTAAAAAGCGACTGTGTTGAAAAGTAAAAACTTTTTTTTAGACCGAAGGTTCGATCACACACCAATATGTTCTTTCGTACACACATATACTATTGGAATAAAGTAAACATATTTCGGTCACCTTTTCAATGATTCTTTATTTTTTTATATTTGAATTTTACATAAAATTATAAAAAAAATTAACCTTCAAAGCTATCGTATATATCAAGTACAGCTAGACTAAGTGCATGTTAATGCTCGTTGCTTTTATAGATCCGATCCCAAACCCCCACCAATGAAATCTTTCAACAACAGGGCGCATTTTATTGGCAAAATACGGCACCAATTGTTGATATAAAAAAGGCTACTCGGGATGGTGATTTCAGTGATGTTGGCGCGATGACCTTCGACGATGTGTTTAGCAACTACTTTTGGGTCTAATAAACCCAATATCGAAGGAAATTTTATTATCGGCTTCTTGCAGAGTCCAGTATTAGTCATATACGGATAGATAATGGAACCCGTAATCTGCAAAATTATAATAAAAAGATTAGTTTCGAATATGCTTAGAGATTATGGACAGTACTTACATGTTCATTATAAGGACCTGTTCGCATTTCCTCATGTAACGCTTCCATAAGACCACGAACAGCGAACTTAGAGGCGCAATAAGGTACGACGTTTGCATTTCCCACCAGACCAGCAATAGAGCTCATGGCTATAATGTGGCCACGATTTTGTTGTTTCATATGTGGTAAGAAAGCTTGTAAAGTCCAAAATTGGGAAAAAACATTTATTTCGAAAACCTGCCTAATTTCATCTGCAGTCTGTTGGTCGAAAGGATGGGTTGGCATAATTCCTACATTATTCACCAGCACAGATACTAAACCAATTTCGTCTTTGATTCGATCAGCTAACTTTAAAACAGCGTTACGGTCAGTAACATCACAGCTGTAATGAATTCAAAGTTTGGTAACAAATTTGAATAAAATCATATAAAACGTTAGTTGACATACGTGTAGCTGTACACAGAGCCCGCGTTTTTCAGACGTTTGGCTTTCTTAACTGTTTCATCATTATTTTTCTCATTAATATCGATACATATTACAGTACTGCCAAGGGCGGCATAGTGCAGGGCCAATTCTCTACCAATACCATGACCAGTTCCTGTAATCTGAAAATAACAAAAGTATATTTGTAGAGAGCAATTTCGCAGGGAAAAGGCAGCCACGGAGTCACACTGTCTGATGATAGCTTTTATTGACTTACCAACACAATTTCATTGCTAACGTCTTTAAGCTTTCTAGGCATAAATAGTTGTACTAAAGCGAAACATAATTCCAAAATGATTCGTATCAGAACAATAAGAAATTCCAATGTATGTTGTACTATGTTAAAAATACGCTTTGCAACTGCATTATCGCTGAAATAAGTTATTCAAATTACAGGAGTTGTAAAGTAAAGCTCGGTCCGCGGCCTTGTCAGTATATTTGTAAGAAAAATATATGGTAAAAAAATATATGTTAAGCAAAGAAATTATATTCGGCCACAGCCGAATTTTTTATACCCACCACCGTTATTCAGTTTAGAATTAACATATTTTAGCCACATAATCTATCTTCTGTCCTGTTTATCTTGCTATAATAATAAACAAAAAACATCAAAAAAGTGAAACAAATCACATATAATTTTCTGCATGGACGACCCATAGAACATGGAAAATGCAAATTTTTACCGTTATTTTGTAGTTCATAATTGACCAACAAAAAACAAAGTTGTTTTTACTTTTGAAAATAGAGGTAATCTCAGATTACTTTATACTGTGGTTGTGTTCTTTTGTTCAACTTGCGTGCAAGAATTTTCGATGCTTTTGTAGAATTTGAAGTCTATACCTTAATTTTTGCGACCAAGAGAGTGTTTAATAGAGACTTGACACAAGCAGGCAGGCAGAATGATAGATAGACGGACTTGCTTAAGTCGATTTAGAGTTTGGTGCTGATCAAAATTTTGACTAAATGAATATAGCCCCTCCTCCTTCCAAGATGGATACGCGGAGTAAAAATATTATTTTCGAGGAAGCCTGATATCCTACACCATATCATGTAATTCAATTCTTTATTTATTTGTTGTGGTGGAATAACTGAATGATAAGCTTTTTCCATGGGAAGCATTATATGAGAAATAGCCCAAAACGTGAGACGAGTTGATCCAAATTTATTTTCTTGTCAGAAATCTTGTTATTCTTTATCTGTTATAGCCATAACGTGCTAAAAATTAGACTTTGTTGGCTCACTTTTTATGATGACCATTATATGGAGTGCGGCCCAAATTGACCAATTACTATTTCGTACACTTTTATGTGGGTGTATGTTATATGCACCGTTTGAGACGAGATTTTCACTTTTTGACGAAAAGAGCCAATGATATTTACGGCCACTTCCTGTATAACGCCTTATTATATATACGTCATATGAAGGAAAAATGCAATTTTCAAAATTTGTCAATAATAATCACTGAATAATCATATCTTGGCGTAATAAGTTCACGGACAAAATAGAGATTGGAAGAGCAACGTTGCTTGAACACCCTCGCCAATAATCGATGTTATGAAAAATACGCGTTTAAGCGGTAAGATGGTTTACCTTTTAATATTTCATAGTGAAAACTCGTTCATAATAGCAATTTGGCATAAAAATTAACTGCATCAAATTTGGAATACTTAGGTCTATCCTTTGCACTCCGCTACGTATAAGCGATCTTACGAAAAGTAAGTTTTTGTTTGCCAACAAACTCTTTACATCTTACCGGGTTATGTGTTAGGTACTGATGGCAATAACCAACTAAGGCAGCTTAGACGTAAATTAGGTTGAGCGTAAGGGTAGATATTAGTAAAAACTGTAGTGAGTGAAATAAATTGACTCACAGAAAGATTACAAACTAAGCAATTTTATTGCAAAGTCAAGTTACAAGCAAAGTTACTCAATATTTTGAATACATTTCTGTTTACATATGCAATTCTAGCTCATCGCTTTATTTGGTTCACGAGAATATTTTTTTTCATTATACGGTACCCGCCTTTGAGCAAAACCAGCAATCAAAGCATATCGATTGTTGCGTTTTCAATAATTTTTCTTTAACTTTTAAAACAAGCTTTCCAAAAATAGATTTTTGCTTTGTTGTCTTCTTCTTTTTATTAATTTGTTTGTGAAAAAGTCTGAACTTGTTTAAGTCCTCCCGGTTCGTTTCACAGCCAGACCAGTAAAATACCTTTTTTCAGCTTTCAACGGACTCATCAACTTTGCGTTGAATGGTCAATCAAACTATTATTTTTTTTTAATTTGACCATTCACTCAATGGACGCGTAGCCGCGTCTGATCGATGGCGGTCAGAAAGACGTGTGAAAAGAGAATGAGTTAGTAGAGTAGTCATAGCCTAAGTGAGTGTTACGACGATTAAGATTTGAATCCACGAACACTGGTTTGGTAGTTGCTTTGATAAATAAGGATAACTGCACAAATAGCACTTTCTTTGGTCCTTGCACTGCTAGCGGTGATGCAAAATTTTTGTCGAGACTTTTAATAAAACCTGGTTAGTACAACGGTACTTGTGCACTCAAAATTCTCATGATTGGACGCAAACTGATGGAGAATTTAAGCGGTTAAGTCTAATACCGAGACATGATCCTAAGAGAACAAGCGAGAACAGTATAGTGGGACGCGGCCCGCCATTAAATACCCTACACGACTTCGTTTAATACAGTTACTCACATAACGACTTTTCAAAATAAAGCTTTATATGGGGAGTGGTCGAAAAAGTAGTCCGATTCGAACCATTTAATTATTTATTAATAGCTTGTGTTCTTGAGTCAAAACATGCCGGTGTGCCAAATTTCATCAGAAAACAAGACACAGAGAAAGGCGGATGGACTAACAAATCCAGATCAATGCAAAAAGTGTTTCCGTATCGATGGGTAAAGCTGGGTCTGTATAAAGCCCTTTTGGATATTGCAAACCCGCACAAACTTAATTTATCCTTAGATTATAAGTGGAGGAGGGTATAGTGAAAATATCAAACCAACTCGAATGCATGTAAAATACAGCATGTAAAATATAGCTCCTAATACTGCCTTTCGGAAAATACAATTGTAGCGTTAAATATCGGGTCATAAGTATTCGATTCCTAGGAATATTATCATTAGCTGTCTTTTCATGAAAAGAGACGACGCCAGTTCGCATTACAGGATTGGATATTGTTGGAATATTCAAAACTTATTATGGCGGTCCAATGTGCCGCGCTATTGCTGAAAAAGTCATATTATTAAAACCGAAGGACAACGGACGTTGATTCCCTACAAGGGAATCGTTTTTTCCTTTTTTATCACCCACCGCCGAAAGATGCCACTGGTACATCCACCAGCGAAGGCTAAAAGTATACTCACTTTGTTCGCAACAATAAGAAGGAAGCTTCAGAGACCCTATAATATGTATATATTCCTGATCACTATTAAATTCTGAATCAGTAAGCACGTCCATTTGTGAACATAATGGCGGGTATGAAAGGTTCGTCCCGATGTGATTATAATTTTCTTATTTGTTGAAATTTTCTTTTTTCGTTTATTCAAACTTGTTGATGCGGCGGAGTTTATCCGTTTGACGTTTTAAGTTAAAATTTATCTTTCTACCTCAGTTTTTGCGATGCGAAATAAAAGCTAAAACTTGGCTAAAGTATATTCTTTCGGCAGTATCACATAATCTGGCTATCCTTGCCCAATATGTCAGACTAAACGTCATCTGGGGCGAGAAAAATCTCTCAACACTTTTTCCCGGAGCTATATTGCAATGCTTGTAAAGTATAATAACAATAAGTCAAGTAAAAAATTTGAGCAAAATAGTTATAAGGCATATTTTTTGATATCCGTAGGCTAATTACTAAATTACTGCATTTGTATTCTCCGACCCTTGCGATAATAAAGCAACAATGTCAAAAATAATAGTAAGTCAAACCGAATTTGCGTGAAATACTTTGGGCTCGTTGATGTAAACTTGGCCATTAGTAAGTGCGCTCATACATGGGAAATAACGCCAATATCTTGTTACTAACGGAATGGAGAAATTGATATACTTCTGCTCTTCGATATTTCGTATGAAAGAAGACATTGACATGAAAGGAATTTATTTAAATAGCTGTACATATTAAAAGGCTTGTAGATAGTAACAAGTTGAATTTCCTGTATCCATGATCTTATGAAATTTTATGAAAATTATGCATTTATTGAATTTAATGACTTTTTTTCTTTTGAAAATAAAGTAGAAAAGCTTACTGGACGCCCTTTGCTAGAAGGATCATCAAATTTTGTTGTCTTGTTGATGTTTTGTTTCTTATGGTATGGTATGGACAACAAGTTTCCAAGTGACTATAATATTAATTTATAGCCGATGACAAGAATGCTTAAATCAGAATAAATGCCAGCAATTTCTATAGAATTCGAAGCAAGTAAGAATATTTTTTGTCGTTAAACCTAAGCGCCTAAGCGTCTAAGCAAAAATAATTTTTATTCTTATTCCACCCAAGTACCGGAGCATAAAGTAATAATTGTTCCGCCTAAATACCTAAGAGAGACATAATTTTCGTTCCGGTTCGATATGCCATGAACTTTCTTAACAACCATGTTGAGACCTGCGGGATTATGGCGTGGAAGAAGAAAACTTTTTTTTTTTTTCCTTCAATCTCGTGTACCTATCAAATCAAAAGCCAACACATTAGCTAACGATTTTTGCTGATTTTCCCGCTCAAATTTTAGAAACACGTTGTGGAGGTCAAATTTCCAAGCTTTCTATTCGGAGGGTATACGAAGGGTGTGTTAATGGATTACCTTCGTTTGTTGACGAAATTCAATTTTATTTAAAACAACTTGTTGTTGTAAAGCTTAATAATCGAAATATACACAATCATTGTGCATGCCCTTTTGCCTTTTGTGCGATAGCATGCGTATGTCCTCGTGGTTGAAAGTTTGCGGCTCGGATGTAGCATAGTCATCGACTCATTTTCGTACATCTTTAAGCTCGCAGAGCTACTTATCCACTAAATGTGACTGCATCGATCCGAGCCAGTGTCCGAGTCCGAGTTAAGATCATTTCTTAGGTCACTTTTGCCGTGACCGATGTATGTATGCGTAT
Organism: Glossina fuscipes; assembly: GCF_014805625.2. NCBI lineage: Eukaryota > Metazoa > Arthropoda > Insecta > Diptera > Glossinidae > Glossina > Glossina fuscipes. The sequence continues at coordinate 16,303,422 of NW_023998416.1, forward strand.
TTCATTGTTTTTAATACGAAAATCTCAAGAATCCATGTATTCGTTCCAAACCAACTTAATCAATTCCTTACTTAATCAGTTTCAGCGTCAAGTTCAATCCAGTTAAAAACACCAGAAAACCCATTGCCACAAAGGGCGTCCATCTCTACACTTCGATTTACATCTAATGACAGCTTGTACACAAACAAGCGTTCTTATCAAAGGTATCTACATTCAAAATATTCGAAAAAATTGCATCCATCACGTACATTATATGAAGCCTCTAATTTCAGCGGAGAGAATTTATTGACACATCTAATATACATGCAATAACCAAATGTTTTACATCTTCACCTCTCTACAGTCAGTAAGCACTTTTCCCCCTTTTATTTACTCAATATATATGTATATATATATAAAATATGTTTTTTTAGTACCGTTTTCTTTGTCTTCTTCTTTTCTTTTAATCTTTAATTATAATATCATAGTTCAAGCCTTTAATCTTAAACATTGCTTAATTTATCTGAATCTATATATGCATGCTTCATTTGCCAAATTGATTAACTCTACATTATTTTTTTTCAACTTTAATCTGAAAGCATTTAATTGATTGATCCTCATTATACATATTTTCTAACCATTGAATAATAGATAATTTATTTCAGAAGACCCAGTTCATATATATTTAATAAAAGTGCAGTTGAAATGCTGTCTAAATTGAAAATTAAAAATTGAATGGTCATGAAAATCATTTCCTACTGCTACTAAGCACACGGTGTTAACAACTGTAGGCAAATAATTTTATCGGTTTTTTCTACTATTGGTTTTGTGGATTTAATCGATTTAGCAAACGAGACGTTCATATACGTATTTACTCATATTTAAAAAACAAATAAAAAAAAAATAGCATTCATGTCATTTAATAATCGCATCCGGTTGTCTCCGGGAGAATATAAAATTTTTTCAGTTTTCGTGGGCCAATTTTGTGAACCCTCACAGCCGCAAAAATGAAGCTAGGAAGGTGAAATTTGGCAGAGACGTTTCTCGATCGATTAAGAATACAAAATTAGAAAATTGATCTGTTCACAGAAACGTCCACAACGCAAGGCAAGCCAAGCAACCTTAAGAAAACAACAACAATTTTTTATATTTTCGCTTATAACTTTCGATAATGTGAAATATATTCGAACACCTATAACCCAAATATTCATTAGGTTCACTTTCAAGCTCAGTGCAAAAATGGTTAGTAAACCACAAGTAAAGATCAATTGACGACCGAAGTGCGTGGGAAATAAATTGGAAATAAGTTGGAGTTGAAATTTTATCTTTAAATTTTTATTTAATGACCAGTTATTCAGAGCATACACCCTATTCGTGTAATACGGTTACGGCCAGAAAGAAGAAAAACAAGTGAAGAAAGAGCATATATAGGCAGTTGACCGTAACCCAGTGGGTTCGTGTACCCGATCGGTAAGTGTTATGCCTTTACCGACTGAACACAAACTAAGCTACGACAAAAGTGAACTCTATGTCAGTAAGAATTGAGCACGAGAACACAGACCAGTTAGTTGCGGTTCTCACCTACTCGGCTACTCTTGCGGACAATTATGGTCGCTTCAGCAAACCGATCAACAGAATTTCTGCAAACAATTTCCGAACATGCAGACGGTAAGACAGTCTCATCAAAACTGACCACCAGGTTCGGGAATATTCGAGTAGGCTGAGCCTGTCAAATCTTAGTAAAAGATAAATAAAAACTCAACTTTCACTTGGCAAAAAGGTCTAATATTCAATATTTCAAGTTCAAATAGGCTTAAAAATTAATTTGTCTGCATTTGTAGTACGCAGGTCAATATTTTGTACACCAGCCCATATAAAGCTTGTTATGAAAAATAAACTCTTATATGGCAAAAGGGTCTAATTTCATGATGAACTTGTAGTTGTTTATGAAGAACAACAAGATCTTTAAGAAGAAAATGAAATTCGATAAATTTCAATCCTGTCAGCTGACATTTAGGCCACGCTCCAATGTAAACGCTTTCACCAGAGTATGTCTTCGCATGAAAATCAACTATAATTGTTGATGTTGTTGATTATTACGAAAGTGAATTAATAATTAGGCAAGGAAAAAATTGTTTTAAGAGCACTTTTGCCCCGAATGGATTCTTCGACCATATGAATTTAATAGAGATATGAAATAGTGACGAGACATAATTCACTTATGAGAAACGCTTTATGACAGAAATTGTTTAATGATTCGCATATCGAATGAAAATATTAAAATGTCTTTCGATCTTAACTTCCACCGGAAGATATTTAACTAATAATTACCTCATACATATATTTACTTACCTCGTGTTATCATTTTCCATCACTATACGGTGTTTATTATTAAATAAACCGGTAACTATATGTTGTCGCTTGATAATTATTTTCTATTGGAGTTTTGTGAGACAATTGTACTTTGTCCTAAAAATAAAAATTAATCTAATATATTAATAATCTTAACAATCGCTATTTCATTGCATTTTTATTACAATAATACCGCTGCACTTGCATTTTCATTGTGACTAGTATGCCAAGTATACTTGGACTATTTAAACTGATAAGGTGACCAGACATCGAAATAATTTTATAGTGCCAGTGTAGTGTAGAGATAAAGACGCACTTTAATTGCATAATTCTTTTCAAGCTATTATTAAATGCTGGTAAAGTTGCGTCATTAAAAACTGAAGGAGCAAAGCATCCAAAATACGCTGGCAAATTACATGACCTTTTCAACCTACTCCGATTATCGATCCGAATTTCTATTCAAACGTAAATGAAAGCAAACTGGAAATATGCTTAAAGATAGTCCAATCGTTAAATTGGCTACAAGTTCAAGGTATCTTTTAATGTATTGCCTTTAGTGTGTTCGCTGACTACGGTTATTACAAAGCGGCAAATTTATTAGCCAAGACGATCAGAATATTGATGCAGAAAAGATGCTTGCGGCGAATTGTTTTCCTAGCAAAGCTGCCGACCGGAACAATACGTTTTTTTTTTCTTTTCAGTCATACAGTCCACCGTTTCCTCATTATTCTGCATAAACCAGTAAGGACAAAACCGACCATTAGATACTCTATACCGCTTCGTCTACAACAATTAGTCTACAACATTAGTCACAAAATTTACAAACTATTTTTCTTCAAAGTCATATTTTTCGTTACAAATCGCATATTGGGGAATGCCCAAAACAATAAATAAATGACGTGATCCAAGTTTAGCAAACGTAGCTTATTTTGGAAAAAAGAGTTATTCTTTTTCATTTTCCGTCATGGAAAGTAGAAATTATACTTTCTCTCCTTATAAGGGCTTGCTTTTCATGATAACCCCTGTACATGTTAGAGTCTAGAAAATAGACCTATCTGGTCTGAATTCTGCTGAATTGCTAATATGCATCATAATGTATTAAAAGTTAACCCCCTTTTCTAGAACGCTTACTTTCCATGAGAAATCTTATACGGACTGGGGTCAGAGAAATAGACTCATTTGGTTCAAATTTAATCCTTTTCATTTTTATAACACAATACTATCATGAATAAATTTTCATCATAAAACATTTACAATTACGGCTTTTTGGCATACAAGGGTTTACATTTACTGAGAATCTTTATATGCGATGTTATCCAAAAAATAGACTTATGTGGTCCAAATTCGTAAGGTTGATGTCTTTGTCTATTCATTGTTATGAATCAATTTTCACCCTGAAATACTGAAAATTATGCCTTCTTACCATATAAAGATTCAGTAACGTTTACACGAGAGAAGGTTCAAAAAAATGCCCCAACCGAAACAAATTTTTCATACCAATTTAGAGCGACAACTTACTATCACTCAACTTTTGTCGAGAAATTTTGAAAAAGGCATTTTTTATATTGAAAAGTCGTTATTTGGGGAGTGGTAGAAAAAGTGAACCGATCCGGACCATTTTCAATAGTGTTCGTTCAGTATATTCATCAAAATATCTCAAAAATGGCGAGAGGTTTAACGCAAAAATACATTGCCCACCTCAGACGGACATACAGAGAGTTTGGATCAATTCAGAAAATGATTCTGAATCGGGTGATATAATAAAAGGTGGGTTAATTTTAAGCCTTCCCGGGTGTCACATACGTTCGAATAAACAAATTGTTGAAAAAGTGGCATAAAACAACACCAAGAGAAAAGGTAGTGCAGGCGACCCCCGCTTAAACTGGCTGATTCGTACCGCGCTGTATCGGAACCGCGTTGCACGAAACTTTTGTATTTTTATATTTAAACATGGGATAACATCATTCAACTTCAGATATACTATATAACGAAAAAATTGGCACTGCGATGCATCGAAATCTTATTCGTGTTTGATCGAGATGAGGTTATAAGACACATTCAAATAATGTAAGCCGATGCAATGCGTATTGCATTTAAGATTTTGCGATGAGAATTTAATTATGAAATTTCGTTTAAAATGCACATATAAATGAAGAAATAAGTTCACTTCAAGTTTTCGTAAAAAAAAAAACCCAAAAAAAATGTGAAATTCAACATTGTAATGAATTTCAAAAGCTAGAAAGAATGATGATGAAGACTAGAAAAATAATTTTCAACGAAAATACCAGCTAAGCTATTTACTTTTTTTTTCCAAAGTTGGTTGGAACTCGTCTCATTAACGATAAAATAAAAACAAAATTATAAATTATTTTAAAAAAATATATATTCAATTTTTTGAAATCGGGTTTTACGAGAAGCGTGTTAAGCGGACGAAATATATTCATACATCATCGTAGCATATATAACGGTATTCATATAGAAATCTACCATTGAATTATTTGCAATCTAAGTAAAGTCTTATCACAAAATTGATATCGTTATCTAAACACATTGCAAGAAGAAAAAGACTGTCTAAAGGTTTCCCGTCGAAGCGATTTCCGCGAAACGAGTTTGAATTCCTTGCACGTCAAGCAAATGTAGCAACACCGCAGAAAGCATAATCTCCATTATAAATGTCGCAGTAGTAGTAGTCTGACACTAATTTTGAACTATTTTCTTAGGCTTTTTAGGTTGGCTTTTTTTTTTCTTTTAGGTTCACTGGAGATGTGTGTGGTTTTATTGATAACAGTATCGCTCGTTTTTTACATTTCTTGAATATTTCTTAAGAAATAAGTTTTGCAAAATTCATATATATACGGACCGACATACATGTTTTAGCCAAAGCAAAATTTGAACTAAGTAAGTAATGAGAGTAGGTGCCTCTTTAAAGCGTGCAAAATTCGTCTTGGATTGAATTTTTGATACTCATCATCTTAATAAACATATTTTGACTTTTTGGTGACTAAGTAAGCGTGCGTTGACCGATAGGAACAGTTTTTGTTAGATAATGGAATTAAACATCAATTGAACAATTGAACAATATTTTAAAGGAATATCGCTTATAATCGCTTGTATTAGTCCCTGATAGCTTCGTATAAACCAGTTTTATCTCTTCCCTCATTCCCCTGTTTTTCGGATTCAACGATCGGTCTTTGGCCTTCAATTGATGCAATGTTCTTCAAGTGATAATTTTTTATCTGAATTTCTCCTGACATAAATTGCAACCACTGAAGACAGAAGGACGGAAATGACCAAAAATATCTCTACTTTGTAGATGTCAATATTGCAATTAGATTGACAAATTTACTATATCGCCGTCCCATAGCCGTGCGGATAATATTATATAGGCTATATAGGTGGTGATGAGTACAAAAGTCCGCATCACCTTGGTTACTTATGTTATGCACGACCACCGCAAATGCATCGAGATTAAAACCACTGCATTCACACGTCCTTACGTACATATAAATTTTTCAAAATATTAAACGAAATACGGAAGTAATGTTTTCCTAGCTTTCAAGTTTTTATGACATTTTTTCTTCTCCTTCTTGTTTTTTATTATTTTTTCTTTCAAGCGGCCACACAACACACAGCACACAGCACACAACACTTTATTGCCTTTTTATTTTTTATTTTTGCAACAATCTGCACATGCAACAAAATTACTACAGCTATTCTGTACGTATACAATAAATGTGCTTTATGCGTTAATTTGTAACCATATACCCACGTACGTATATACGCATACATGAAAGTGCAAGTACTATCTGAAACCTATAATAAATATAAACAGCACGCAAACTGAAATAAAAACCGATTATTTTTCCAATTTTGTTTGTCTTTTTTTTCTATATTAAAAACGTTTATTGTCATTGAGTACGATGATTATTTCACTATCGGTATAACCGACCGCTTCATTTCTCTGTTAAACTAAAACTGAAATGAGTTATTCGAACAATCAACAATTTAAGCTACGCTCGAAATACTACACAAAAAGGCAGTTTTCTTTCTTTTTTTTTTTTTTTTTTTTGTCTCATCGCAATAAGACTATTGCGTACTGTTGTAAATCAGTTGTACATAATGCCTTAAGAGGGCAGAAACACGCCTAACTGTTAGAATAACCATTAAATAGTTTAAGATAACTCTTTAATACGCTTTCTAACGGAACTTGCTAATATTGAGTTGAATTGAGTTCTATCAATACATCATGCATCATCGGTTTCTTCTGCATTATAGGCGAGCAATCTTTTTTCGGCCGTGGGATTTTCATGGACTAAGCAATGTTTGTACCAAATGTCAGCTTCTTGTCTCAATTTTTGCGACTCTGGCGATATCACAAATAAGCGGATCGAAATGATGAATGAAGCGGACGGAAAATTATAGAAAGTCAGTCCCGGGATAACCATTTCTTTGAAGAGCGAAAGTTAAGAAGGACTATAATGCGGACTCACTACTTCCAGGTTTAAAGGATGCTATTTAAGAAAATTTGGCTATAGGCAATATAATCCTCTGCTGCTCTTTTATACTAATTATAACAGGGAAAATATGCAATGCACTATACTATGCTTCGAAAAAGACCCAAATCGTATATGCTTTAACAGGTATTAAAATGAAAAAAAAAAATACGAATGCCTTTGCTGGCCTGCAGGCGAATCTTGATAAAGATTTTTTTTTTATTTTTAAATTGCTCGTGAACTAAGGACGTATTAGCAAGAATTTTTAATATCAGGTTTTTCGATAATCTTGATGTCATTTTTGATTCGTTATCGGTTATATATTGCAAATTTTTGATTTAATACTTTTTAAACTAACCGAATTTTTCGAAGTTTACTCAGTCTCTTAACCATTATAAACATGTTTGCAAAACGGATATGCGAGGTGCAAAAGTGGAATACATGAAATACTGCTTTAATGATAAAATTGATTTTGTTGTCCTATGAATGGATGGATTTATGCTTTTATCATACCTTACACCCTTTGCGGTGCCAGCGTATATTATGTTTACATAGATATGTGCAACGCAAAGGACTTGAGACAGACTCAGCGATCGATTTCGAAACATTTTATGAATCAATCTAGGCTTGTCTATCCATCTGTCTGTTTTCTTGTGTTCATATGTCGCAATTTCTGAGATATTTTGATGAAATTTAGTCTTTTGTTTTTTGGTCCCAGCACGAACACTACTGAAAACGATTCGGATCGGACCACTTTTCGCTGTTCTGTGAACAATTGTAGGGTGGTGTAGGGTATTTAATGATGGTCGGTGACAATTTATAATGTCTTTACTTGTTTTTTTATTATTTCATTTTATTTACTTGTTGCTGGATACAATATCCAGCCGAACACAACAACACTATTAAGATTAAAGGTTTAAATTACAACATTATAGCGAAGATAGTTCATCAAAGGCAGAGCAAAGGTCTAAGAAATCAATTTCGGTTTAACGTAAAAATCTTTTTTTGCCTACAAAATCGTTAGGCTTAAAGTATTACAAACTAAGAAGTGAACTTAAGATTAGGGCTTACACTACCGTATAATAGCGAGGAATATTAATCAGTAAAGAGTATCCAATAGGCTTAGAGTATTCAAAAGTGAACATAAGTCTAAGCAACTATTTATCATTATAGCTGCTTTCACTTGCGAGTCTTATCTCCCATGCGACGGCGCGGATTTGCGGCATAACTTTCGTAATACCCCTATCGAGCCGTACTACAGCGCAAGGGAAAGGCGATAGTTCATAGACAGCAAAAAACATTTATTAATTCAATCAAAAGTAATTGAGTTTTAAAAATGACTCAAAATTCTGAAAAAGTTGCTGTACTCTACAATATCACTCATCCAATGAGATAACGCTTAGAGAGCGAGGATTCGTTAAAAAATTGTAACGTTTATGATGAAGATTCTTTATCAAAATATGTAGCATGCGAACGGTCAGTCAATCGTAGATAAAGTCCATGAAATTCTTCAAAATAAATTGAGGGCGACAGGCAAGTTTCAATTTATGATGTCGCTGCGAAGCAAATTTCAACCGTAATAGGAAAGGGATGAAATTGGATACAGAAGGGCATAAGTTGACAAGGAAATATTTAATGAAAAGAATTCCCATCTACGAACAGTTGCTGGAAACAAGCATTTGTCAAGTAATTGGGCTCTGAAAGCGTGGTCACGTACAGCAAAAAGATTTCGAAAAAAATCAAGGTGCAAAACGAATCAAGCTGTCTAAACGGTGAAAAACCTACGTGAGGCTTTGGAGGAGAATTGTGGAAACTGTGAGGTGCTTCAGCTTGAACACTCTACTTTCTACTGTCGACAGCTGACGTAACTAAGATGCGTAATTAAACTAAGGCATCTAGAATTGACTAAGAGGTAAGTTGTCCCTCGCAGCAATGCCGGACGGTTCACACCGTTAACCATCGGTAAAGAAAAATTAATATATTGGGAGAGCTTTATTCTCCTATTCGCACTATAGCCTGGACATTTTCTTATGCGAATACAATTCATTTCGCTCACTGCAGAACTGTCGCAATGATATAAAATTGGCTTCAAAAGAAATCATTATATATATTAAATATTTCGACCCTAAGTCTCAGCAGTTCAATGATGCTATAAGAGTTTTACGAGGAAAATTGCAAAAGATTATCAGTCAACATCAAGTCTTCAATTTTATTGGAAAAACGCCCTGCATTTTTTTCCTGATCTATTATTACATATTCGTTTTAGATGAACTACGAGCATGTCAGAATCTCGACTCACCGTTCCTTCCAACAATTTTTAGGTGATTTTGATAACAAAACTTAATTTACTCAGTCGCTCCTTTTGGGCATAATGAAGTCAAATTTCGCAATCAATTAGACTTAAGTTTAGGGTTTTAAAAACCGAACAGTTAGACTTGCATAAATTGAAATAATTAAATCCATTTAAGATCTGTAATACTGATAAAATTATATATATTTTATGAAACTTTTCAGTTTTTTTTAGAAACAATTTAATTAAATGTCTACAAATACGATAGTAGATCAAAGTCTAGCGAGAACATCCATTCGCAATAATTCCCACGACTACTACACTACCGCACTCCGTGGTTCAACCGAGTGGTTCAATCGAAATGTTCGCAACGCTATTTCTCCTTCTTACATTTCCACCAGAGGTACTATCTGAGTACATGTGAATTGTTGGGGGCAGGTAACCTGACCTCCATGGATCAAATTGTTTTAGTCGGGGATTCATTAAGATTATCGACATTGCGCGCGCATATTAACATATACTCCTGCGTTCAGTTTGGCCACATAAGGAGAAGGCCAATATAGTCAATTTCATAATACCACTTTTCTTACTAATAGATAAGAAAACTATATTTTTAATAATTTAAAAAATCAGCAGAGTCAAATTTATCCAGCATAAATGTTGTGCTTTTATGTATATTTAAGCAAAAAATTTAAAATGCATTATATACTTTAATACTAGCATCTTTTTTAAACTCTTAGCATTATATCCTCAATAATAACACTGAGCTAAATACTAATTAAATAATAGCCACTTAGTTACGTCGGTCAAGTTTGCATCCCACACACTGCTTGCCAAATTTCCACAGAGCCCCTTAAATTAAAGTTGCCATGCGGGCATGTCTCCGTTGTTGCCATTTTTAGCTTATTTTTATTTTTTTTAAATATTTCAATATATGCCTAACAACTTCTTAAAATATTATTATGCGACTACGTTTTCTTTCACCTAACAAATGTCTCAAAGAAAAAAAACACTGTTCTTAGGCTGTTACAATGGCGTTACCATTTAAACAAAAACATACATATGGTTTTAATGCATTATGTGTATATATATATTTTTTTTTTTTTTTGTTTGTATTTGATATGGATTGGACCTTTTAACTTAAATTTAGATCCATAATCCAGTAACTATATAGAAATCCATTGCTGATATTCATAATTTCACGTGATGATGAAATATTGATGCTTTTTTACTAAGATTTTTTCAATTTTTTGCTTTCTAGGTTATGTTTGACTCTTTTCTTTATTTCTTTATTTCAATTGAGTAACACGCTGAAGTTGGTTGTGTACACCCCAAAGACAGCATGAAGACTGTATTATGTGTATACAGAAAATAGAAATTTTACTAAATAAAATCAAGGGCAAGTATTCCATTTTGTGTGTTTACCGGGATATCAATTGAAGGGTAATCGCCCTCCTACAAACTTTAACTTTTGTCATCGGTTTTCGGCCGATTTTGCTTAGGGCGTAGCGCAACATTCAGCGCAGTCCGGCGCCCGACAATATGTTTCGTTTTTATTTTCCTTTCACAGATGTTATTTTTCGTAAACGTAATCTTATAAGAGATTTTCCTGGTAGTCTTCCTTGAAAATATGCACCTCTGCAGTAAAATTGTTCAAAGTGTGAGCTATTTTGGTTGGACATTAGAAAAAGTATTAAACACCTGTTGTGCATACGTGATGTAAGAAAACACGAAATTCGTCGAAGGACCATAAATGTAAACAGGCGATTATCGCCAAGAGGCTGATCAGGTTTCATCGTCGCCGGCTTTGCAATTCCTTCAAATTTTCCATTATGGTACATTAACAACTGAGAGAAACGTAAAAAATTTGTTTTGTATAAACAAACCACATATGGTAACCAGCAATAAGCATGCAAAACAAAATGGATAAAAAAATTATGGAGAATTTGTGTTAGCCTATATTTAGCTTAATTTAGCTCGATATTTAAGAACAAAGTTGTGGTTACTTTCACCAAATTTTTTTTCTCTTTCTCACAATTCATAAACATAATTTTAGCCAATTACTTTTAATTTTTTTATATATTTGAAATAATAATTCATTTTTAAACAATTGTTTGTATTTTTCTTTTACAGCTGCTTTTTTACGAACGCAACTCTAAAAGAAAGACTTGCGATAACTTTGCTCGGTTTACGCTCAAAACTAATGCAAATTGTTTCTCAGCTATAGCAATTTTGTTGTAGCATTTTTGTTTTGTAACTGAGAAAGCGCATTTGGCGATATTCGCCAGCATATTTGTCCACATCATACGTGCTTGCACTATTACCCCGCTGAAGCAAAATTAACCAATAACGGAAAGCGAAAGCTAACTTGCTATTTTAAGAGACCGAAAATCGTTGGATTTCTCTATAGCTTACTATCCCATAGCACTTGCTTACATTACATTGCATACATCCTCACATTAGACTGTAAATTTTGCTAACAATAAAAGTATAAATCTGTCGTTTAGAGAATCTTTGACTTAGATCCGTTTCTTCTATCCATTCTCATGCAAAAGTAAGCATATGTAAGGCAACAAAGATTAATTTTTTTTATTCTATACTAAACGCAAGAGAACTTAACTAATTTAGACCACGTAGATTCCGTTTTTTCAACTTCTCCCTTCAACAAGTTTCTTTTAAGTTTTTATACGACAGATTTTCAATAATAGGTGAAGAATAGATGTTTGATAAAAAAAAAAAGAAGGGAACCATACTCAAGGTTTCTGCAAAGGAAATTTTTATGTAGCTACATTTCATAATTGCTTAAAATACCTAAAACTTTGATGTATATAATAGCAGACGAAGTGTTATGCGCCGCAATCTTCCTATAACATTTTTAATTGCTAATAATTATATTTTTTTAAAAGTTTTCATCCATTGTAATTCATTACACGTTATCGTTTCGTTTTATTAAAAATTTTAACTTATAAAACATACATTGTAACCGAAGATTGCGTCGCTTTAAAATACACGAGTAAGAAAGTTAAATTCTGTCAGGACCGAAACTTTTATATCCATCGCCGTTACTCTAAAAAAGACGAAAGAATAAGTTTCACGCTCTATAATGTGGATTGGGCGCAGCTGATCTCTTCTATTTTAAAGTTTTAGAAGTTTTTGTCGTATACCCACGTGTGCGATGTAAGCGTGTTCCTTGGAAAGTTTAGTTCAATTCCAAATTCTTTTGTAGGTGAGCTTAATTTTTGCGCCCAAATTGTTTACAACAGACGTTACACAGACGGACAGACCGATACGCTGAAAACGATTTAAAATTTGTTGCTGATGATAAAGTTATATACTTTTTGGGGTTTTTGAAGCTTCCTTCCGAGCGTTACAATCTCTTTAAACCCATCATCTTATGGTGATGGGTACAAAGTGAACAAAGAAAGTAGTAAACGCTTCTTGATACACAACTAATGCATGCACATCTTTACTGCCTTTTGAAAGATGTTAAAAACGCATCAAAGTTTGTTAGATTTAGAATTTCATTTTTATTAATTTATATATTTTTATTATAGTGATAATAGCACGTTTATTAGACGAAATGAAGCTACGCCAAAATTAATATGCTATAAACTGGATTATAGCAGATTTAATATCAAGTTTATTATGGTTTAAAAATAACGTTAAGGGCGAATTATCAAATTAATATATGTTTTTTAGTTTGGCCACCTGAAACTTGCGTTTATCACCCTACCTTAAGGATTTATTTAGAAAACAATGTCCGTCTTAAGTTCCCTTCCCAAAAATTATTTAATTCGGTTCGTTTAGGACTTTGAAAATTGTATGGTTCTTATATGTCTTTAGAGTTGCGTCGTGATATGTAAGTTACTTTTTAAGCTACATTGTGTTTCTTCGCTTTGCTTTCCTTATTTTTCGTATAATTCGAAAGAAAGTCTAGGTAGTCAGAAATGATAATAAAAAAAAAAAAGTTTCCAACCGATTCTTTCTCCGATGTAACAATTTTGTTAGCTAGTTTGTAGCAAAGAGTTTATCGGCGCGACAGTCAAACTTTGTTCATTCATTTCTGTTTTGTAGATGGATGATTAACTTTCGATCTTGAAACACATACACACAAATTTAGCGTTGTCTAAAACGTTTCGGAAAAAGGTGACACTCCTTGGAGGGAGAGTAAAGTGGACTAAGGTAAGCACATTTTTTACGCTTTTCGCTATAAATTACGGCCACGCATTTTATGTAAGCACTACTTTACAGATATATAATCGAGGGGTTGTGTCTACACAATAGTATTTCTTTACTGTTTTTAAAAAGTAGTAGAAAAAAGAATTTGGAAGGAATTTGTTGTTTCATTCTATCATTGTATCTACATATTTATAAGTAATCTATCTTTTTGGTGCCAATTAAAAAAACTTGTAGGAATACATATACAGGAAGCACTGTATTGTACTCGACTGTTTCTGTTTCAACGCAATTAACGGCATAAGCAGCACCTCGTATTTCAAGTTTCTAGAATAGAAATTAGTTTGACGTCATTTTTTTCCAGTCTTTATGGTCATCAATGTATGAAAAAAACTCGTATATGTTAATATTTTGTACTTATATTTATTAGTTGCAGATTTTTTCTAAATAGAAAGCCATTAATAATGTATTCGTCTAATTCTTGATTTTAGAAATGATAAAAATAAAATATGTATATTCAGTTGAGAACGAGTTTCGAATCATTATAGGAGATTTGCCAACTATTAACTACGCTATTGCCTAACACGGTTGAATTATTTGCATGACATTATACTGTTCTCCAATAAAACCTTTCGACAAAACGGGTAAATATTTGGACTTGCCAAGGGTTATAAACCACATTACCAACGAAGGAAACGGGTACATTCATGCTGAACTTCTGATCAGCATCAAATTCTAAATACATCCGGGCGCGTCTATCCGTCATACCTTTCAAGTATTATGCTTATCTCACATATATTGCGATTTAAATAATGGTCAAATATTCTTTTTTGAAAGAATGCTTGACCACTTGCTCACTTGCTCAAATCGCAATGTTATAATAGCAGAATATTTGAACTGGGATTTGTTTTCTACTTTTAATCTCTTCGTGTCATGGAGTTAAGGAACGGCCTCGATTACAGTTATAAATGTTTAACGATTCACTTTAATGTTCAGCAACAATCTACAACGTTTGTCGGTTACGCTTTCATAAATGAAGCTGAAGCATCTGGAATTTCTCAATTTTTCTATCGCTCTCTATCAAAATTTTATAATTTATTGAATCAATTTTGGTATATATATTATTTATACAGCCATTAGGATCCTATAGGTCATTCATTATAAGAATTGTAACTTTAGATCTTTTGTACCTATCTCTAATTGCATACGTAATTAACTAAACAGTTCTTTGCTTAAATTTCCCATTTTGTTGTTCTGAATGCTTTTTAGTTGGGACTTGACTTTCCCAATTTAGCATTTATTAACTGTTGAACATTGCATAATAAGTTCTGTATTAACACAAGTGAAGATTAATGCTACAGTTTTAACTTTCGCCAAGCCGTGTCTTCAATTTGCGTATTACATTAACATCGAATCCTACTGACTCGTGGAGCAATCCCTTATTGCAAAGTTATTTCTACCTACCACATTGATAGTATGTTCGCAAGAATATATCTCACACCACGAAAATTGTACAATCTAAATCTGTACTTCCCCGTTTAAGTTAAATGTATTGTAGGGCGCTCTAATCTCATTTCGCATATCAATTATTGTCTGGAGACATCATCATCGCTAATCGTAGAGTAAGACGATTGATTGCAGTTTAATTACCCTCATCTCTTTTTGCACAACTTTTATAATTATTGCAACTATGTAAATTGGGCTATGATTTTATAATTGCAAATAAATATATAAAACAAAATAAGAAGATTGTATTCGGCTGTTGTCGAATCTTTTATATCCACCCCCTTTATAAAATATGCAAATACTTCTTGTTGCAGTTTGCAACTCTACGCTGCAATGTGGGCGTTTGCCGTGGCCGATTTGGTGCATTTTCAATACCAACTTATGAACAGCAACATTCAATGTTTTTACCGAATTCCAAACCAAGAGTTTATTTTTAGAATCGGGACCCACAGGAGACGCTACCACAGGAGAATAAACATACGGCCCGACAAAAATGCCTAATTGGATTCAGAATTTAACGGTGGTCAAGAGTATATACACTTTTTAAGGACTCTGAAGCTTTCTTCTGAGTTTTGCAAACGTTTTCGCACTATAAATATATCCTCACTCTTTGTCGATGGGTATAAATGAAAGAGCAAACGTTCGATCCCATGAAAAGGTGTTGTTGCGAAGAAAGTTTGATAATCGGTGCTGTTTAGCGTATAGAGAGAAAATGTCCGATTCGCGGGAAATAAAACAAAGTTCTTAAAAGTATTTGGTTTTATATTTTTGTGCTTTTATTTTCTCCGTCAGACATTTTCATGGACAGTTCATTCGTTTTAATAAATGAGTTAGAAGTATTGATATTAATATTAATTGCAATATATTAAATATATCGTATGTTATATAACATAATTTCTTTTTTTTTTAGCTCAAAAAATACAATGTTACATATATTTTTTTTTACTTTATAAAACCTTTGTACAATTTTATTTTTAGTTTTTCTTATTTTCGAAATTATAAGTAACAATTTTTTGTAATTAAATAAAATTGTAAAAATAAAAATAACAGCTGAGGTAAGTCGATTGTTTTATCATACATTTACGCATGTGCATTTTAATAATAAAAACATATTTAAGCAAACGTGCATATAGTCGCTGTCTTTTATATCATGCGTCATCTGTCATGTGTAAATTTTCTTTCACATAAAAATTGAAACTGCGAGAAAAGTGTTTCTTGAACTGAAAAAAAATATCGCATTCAATATATTTATAAGCTAAATTCGCATGATATAAACTGACAGTCACTGTATAATTTTTAGAGAAAATTAAAATGGAGTACATGGTATACTATTTTATTTAAAAAAAATATAATTGCTTCTTTTTTTCATTAATTATATAAATTAAATTAAAGCAGATATATTACGCATCTAGATGTACTTAACATCTAACATACACTATTAAATTTCACTTTGTAATAAACATGTGATATTTTCATTGTCTTTATGTATCATAACAACATAACATAAAAAATAACAAAAAAAAAATTGTTAAAATATATCATCTTATCACCAGTCAATTGCATAAGCCGAACAAGACAATGGGCATTTTACGATATCTCTATTAATATATCTTTTTAAGATATCGCAAATTGCTTATTGCGTTTTTCGAAAATACTACATATATTTCAGAACGATGTAATTTACTTACTTTTATTTATTGAAAATTCTACTTGAAATGGGTTCAATGCCATTTAGAACAGAATATTACCATAAAATAGAATCTTCGCAGAATGCCTTAGTTTCTTTCATAAAAGGCTACTTTTGTAGTGTTACGACGGCTTTCAGAAGCCTGCAAACATAAGTTCAGAATTTCACATGAATACAATGTCATTTAGTTAAGTACACTTGCCTTTGTTAAGGTTTTAATAGCAGATGTATTCTCTATTCTCTATGGTTTTCTCGTTCGCTCAATAGTTCCGCAACGTTTCCCTGCCTTTTCTCGATTCCCCTAATTCACTTTTCTCTCCCTTACACAAACTGGACTTCAACTTCGGCTTAGTTACTTAGTTACGTAGAATTAGCTTTAAACCGAGGTCTAGTTAAGTTAAGATAAAATAATTAGGCGAGTCGGTCGCGAGAGTCACGAGACACCAGACGTCTCGTTAGGCTTTAAACTACAAATATGGAGATAAGTTTTAACTCGAAGTGAAATACGAAATAATAAATACGATGAATATTATAAAGAACTTGAAATACCGTGCATATATCTCTTGCGGAAGGCAACCTGGGATCGCTGAGCCATCCCAGCACCAACGTCGGGCAAATTTAGCCTTCACAAGTGGCGCCCGAGCAGAGACTCTTCTCGAAATTGTAATTGTGTAGTGCTCTGGAAAACTCTTATGAGTAAACACATTTAATATAAAATTAAAAAACGGCAAGGAATTAATGTGCTTGCTGCGAACATGCAACAGCAATGACGGGTATTTGAATGCCCATTAGAGCCCATGCAGACCGAAGTACAGCAACGGAGTCGCCTAAGAAGCAGAAAAACCCATAGACAAAAAAAATCGAGACGAATTGGCAGCAATAACTTCGGCGAGCTTTGAAGTTGAGTTGCGTGCACGAGTATGAGGCGATCAAGACACAGCAGTGCAAACGTAAAATTGTCAAATGATTTTGATTTCAATCGCTGAAAGTGTTTAGGTGTCATTTTATTATATTTTGCGGAAAGGGAAAAAGAAAATAATAAAGAATAGCAGGGAAATTATCCAATTGTGTATCCCCCTTATTACTAACTTTAGTTAAGCCCGTGTATTACTAAACTCCGCCCGGAAGCTGCCCCATCGCCATCATGACTTCAATGTTAGTTCGATATTGTTTCGATTATCGCGATCGCCCTCTCCACTATCTCAAAAACAAAATGTGGAAGAACTAAAACGCAAACTTGCGAAGATCAGCGAGTACTTTTTGAAAGCATTTAATAAGGACGGGCTCGCCGTTGCCACCGAAACAACAATTGCAAATTTCACCAAATTGATGGAAGATTTAACGATTTTCCAAAGCGACACTGAAATCGCAAAGAGGACCTGCGAATTGTTCAAGGCAATAACGAATTTCGTTAACATATTTCACCGAAACTACATAACGGCACCAAATGTGGACAAGATAAAACAGGAATTAACAAAAGTCACCAAATACCTAATGCTGAAATATAAGAAGGTCTCCGCTGCCGTTGCCTTAGAGATGACCACAACAAACTTCGCTAAATTAATAGAAGAGTTGACTAAGGCTTAACCTGGCACAACTTTCGCTTCACATAGGGTAAAACCAAGACTTTCTCGAGGCATTCTTCATAAATATGTCTCTATCAAAAAAAAAAAAGAGGACCAAATCGGTCGTCGAAATCTTTCAATTGTGCAATCGCCTAAGGAACTTACAGGTTTTCAAATATAAAAAAGGACTGCAAACAACAGAGGATTTCCTTCTAGACCTGCGCAAACTGCAACGTAAATATTATGAAAGAATATATCTGCGGCTGCACACATGAGCAGCTGAATTGCCGTCACTGCTTGCGTGACGTGAAGAAAGAGGAGGACAACTTTTACGAGGAGGTGATGGGTCAGAAAACGGCGAAAGACCGCGTAAATAACTTATCCATCACCAGTAAATATCTTAAGCCGGCGTTCCCAAAATCAGAGGTCAAGAAGGGGTTCGACCAGACCTATAAAGCCATGAAGTTCAATGGACCAGCACATGGTGGAGCAGAGAATAGGCAAGGGCGTGCAGGCTACAGTGGTGGCACGGATTGCCTTCTTTAAGACAGCAGGATCATGCATTAGCGGCATGATGCATCGAATAAATTTACTGGGATTCGTACTCTTCTCGCTGCTAACAGGCAAAAACATCAGAGAGTTAATTGATCAGAACGCGTCTGGATACTAAAATAATTCAAATATTTTGCAAATATATTAATAAATTTCTTACTTAAATTCTAATTCTATCTAATTCTATCTAATCAAATATTCAAGGAAAATCGGGCAAGAAAAACTGTGTAACGTACGCGAACAAATTTAGGGTAGGGTGTCAGTCGGTCGGTTGTTGCCGAAAATGTAGTAAGAACGGCATCCCATTATGCAAAATCGCGTGATCACAAAAATAGCGGCTTGCCGCTATGCAAGAAGAAGGAAAAAAAGGGAAAAAAAGGAAAGGAGAGTTTTGCAGGCAGTTAGTTTTTGATCTTATCTGGAGAGAGTCGAGTGGTAGCGGTCCAAGCAAGCGGTTGCTTTATTTGCCGATTGTATAACGAAGATATAAAAAAAAGGAAGAATTAAAAAAATGCGCGTTTTTGTTTTAAACAATCGTTTCTTTTCTTAACCAAATTGTTTTAAAGACGGCGTTACATCTCGAGCTGGCGCTTCATCACTCAACAACCAGGTATTCGTAAACATTAAGTAAAGTGTAGCGAGGGAATGCGGGGTGCGCGCGTGGGGGGAAGTGGGGTGACTCTGGACAGATACCGACCGACGAAGAAAAGACCAACGGACGACGTGCAGGACAGACTACAGGATTATATAATGTAAATAAAAGACCTTTTTTTTTGTTATTTTGTTTTTAATATTAGTTAACGTTTCCTTTGTGATGCGGAATACCGGACCGAGGGCACCGCTCGATCGAACAAGGGCTAGGCCGCATGTTACAAAGAAACGTTACAACTGCAAAGTAAGGGTAATTCTTCTTACTTTATCTATACGCATCTATATTATATATTTATACTATATTATATTATTAAGCGGGGCTTTATTCATTACCGTAAATGTTATTATAGTTTTATGTTAAGTTTATAATGGCGTAGGCCTACAGGGGAGACAGCCATTTAAAACACCTCACTGTGCACACTACGTGCCAAACTTCCATAACCGATTCCTGCCTTGTTTATTTATTCTATCCTGGCATATAATTATCTGACTTGAAATTAATCAAATCGCATCCACAATTAAACGAAAATAATAAAATTGGCGACTCGGCAATTATATTTTTATCCAAAATAACTATTGTAAATATTGTAGAATAAACAATATCCAATTAACAAACACGTAAATCTGCGCACACACAGAACCACATATTAAACAGAATTTCCGAATAAAATAATCATTTTGAAAGCAAACTTTGGATAATAAATCTAGCGCTTGCGACCACGCAGGCGCAGTTCCTTTAGCTAGTGCCTATTGCTTAAGACCGTCACCCGTTTAGCCAGACTTTTATTTCCGTCGCTGATGTTCTTCTCTATTGAAAGAAATTAAGTGCAACGTTTATAATGTTGTATAATGACGTACTAACAGAAGTCTTGTTGATCATACGAGGTCGTTACATGTTTCCATTACCAGTTCTTTAGTAAAACATTACATTATTGCTAAATGACGCTAAATGCGAGTGTAGAAAACCCAAATACCTATCAAAGTTCATAACATAGCCGTTTGTTTAAGGGCACCATACGATTAGCCGCATCAGACTTGAAAGAGGTTCTGCTCGTTAAAGAGATAAAAATGTACTTCCGACTTAAAATGCGACCAAAGGTAAACAAGGAAAGAAATGAACAGTATTCTACCGATATGCACTTATATTGAAATGAATATAAGCTACCGGCAATTCTAATAACGGACGTCTTAACTTGCCGGTCAACTCTTAATAAAAATGTGGACTATATAAAAATATAAATTATAAAAACATACATATTCTTGAGGATATCAATGTAACGGTCGCAGTGAGGTAGTCAGGCTAAATGTAAGTTATTCTAATGTAAAGTCTAATCCTTTAGCTGTCAAAAACGAGCAAACTAGTAAGACACCGAATGTTAAGAAAGCATTGGCTAAAGGCGAAGAACTATCTCATCCGTTAATTCGTCGTAATGCAGACTTTTAATTTTTAAAACACTTCCACCCAGTTTACCAAAATTCCACAGTATATACGAGGTAATTGTGTATTAAAGAAAGTGTTTAATTTTGTAAATCCGAAGAAACAAAAATCTTTTATTTCTTGAAGATAAAAAAAAAGAGAATGTGGAATACAAGTAGACGGATCGTCCTCTGCTCACAAATTCTACGTGTACGCTGATACCACTAGAAAAAAGTTTAGTCATTGAAGATTTTAAACATTATGACCGACGTTTTATTCTCTTTTTTTGTTGCATTACTCCGGCTGCTCTAAAATTTATATTTGTTATGATTGACTTGAGAAAGAGTCTACGTTCATGGTCTTATATTAAATGAACTTCGTACAAGTTGTTCATACGAGTATATTTTATTTATTTATTTTTCCTTTGTGTTTCATATTTTGAACGTTAAAAAATGCCTGAATTTAAGTAAACAATTAACAAATTTTTTTCCGGAATATCATGGATCGTTGTACGGAGATCGTCGAAACCAGAGTAGAAAGTTAGGCACATGATCAGTCAGTATATGACAACGGGAGAATGAAGTTTTGGCAATCGAAAAGCGTATACGGCACAATCGAATTGCTAAATTATATATAAAAAAATCGATTAATAAAAAAGATATTTTTAAAAAAAAAAGATTGCAAGCAAATAATTGCAGTTGAAGCAGCTTTGTGAATAATATGTGGAATATTTTGTTTCTTTAGCATATTCGTATTCGTTTTTATTGATGGCAGCGTAATTATCTTTATTCGTTTACATCGCTGTTAGGGAACAGTTCACATCAACCTTATGCGCTAAGTATTCACCCTTTGCAGTACTTATATCCTTATACATATTATATTCTTCTAAGTGCTTATGCACATATTTATCTTTATTTATATTTGAACATTCGAAACTGTGTTTATTAAAATCATATAAGATTGAATAATTTTAGTTCTTTTTTTTTTTAATTATTAATATTTGCATAGTCTGCAACGTCCACGTACGAACTTACAGACAGGTTGACAGGTTCCTGTCAACCTGTGCTTACCGCTGATCATTGTAAAAAGACAATGAATTATAAAATAACGGAATATCGTTAATACATTTTTTCTTTTTATAATTTCTCTTATTAGCTAAAAATTTTAGATAGCTAAAGAAACGAAAAGGACTCCAAAGTCTGTCGGTATACTATCAGGCTGCCTTTGGCTTTGTACAATTAGTCCTTGTTATTATATATCACGCTTGGTGAACCCATTGACAAACCTAGACATGCGATGACATAATAGAACAAACAGACGTTCATTTGGTTCAATAAGAACAGGAGCGATGTAATATGAGATTTTTGATTAACAATTTTTTTCGATTTCTCTGTTTTAAAAATAAAACCATGCGCTGACAGGTTGTTAAATTCTCGCAGGGGAGAGGTTGTTTTAATAAACGATGATTTATTTGTACTCACAAGACAACAAAAAGCCTGACGAGACAGAACATCAGGAAAATATGAGTTAAAAGATCACTCAAAATCAAATATCTTTTTTTTTTATATACAAATAATTCTATAAATGATCATCATTCTATAAATGATCATCGCTTATATCACATAAACAACAAAGATATAATTTTTGAATAAAGTTACCCATTATATTTTTCGTAAAGGGAATGCGGGGAGCATTCACCGAGTAAAGATTTTGTTTAAACCTCAATGTTTTTGAACAGTTATTTAATAGGAGAGGGAGACATTTATTGCGAAGCTTAAATAAATGTAGAATAGGAAAAACACAAATACAGTTGGAAATTTGTCCTCGTCTTCAAAGTGCATCGAATACATAAAATTCCAGACGAGGTAGTGTGATGAAGAATGTCAACATGGTGGCTGTACGGAAGCAGGAAGTACTTTGTGGTCATCAAGAGGATTTTATTTAAAAGTAAGAGAATTTGTTTGAGAATTAAAATTACAATGTCAACCAATGAGAACTGGTTGCTGCAAAGCTACAAAAGAATTTTGACATTCTGAACTTGATTCGCAGATGTCAATTACCTGTACTAATTCAACATTATTTTTCAATGGTGATTCCACGTTCAGAAGACGTTTGTAAATAGACATTTTCATTAGAGATACTTCATTTTTTTTTACTCTAGGTTAGGTTTTGCTATAATGACAGTAAAAGGGCTTCGGAGTCGTCCAATACAATTCTTGACGGGCCAAAGGAAGACCACGCGCAGGGTGGGTTAAGACAGACTCAAAAGCCAGATGTCGTTTCTATTAGCTAAATAAATGTGGTCTCCGTTCTTGCAAGTACGTGCAATTTCTTTGGTGTAAACGTCCTAGGAGTGCCCATAAACAAAACTAAAGAACCTCCCCCACATCTCCAGAAGTAGCTAGCTCAGCTACCGCGCGTACGCATGACTCATAGGCCTCCATTCCCCTTCGAACGGCAACGCTGCCCTAAACTTTATTTAATATAATCGCTTTAATTACAAGAGGACATCGACTTACTACCAAATTGGTTATATAAAGGTAGTAGAGGGTGGCCTCACAAAAGTGGCGCCCTACTATATAATAGTAAGTCCGATAGACACACATGTGCATGTTGTTATAGCGATCACTTGAGGTGCTGTTCGGGTTATGTCGTCAATGAGCTTAGAACGAGCGACGGTGTTATGAGAATAAGTTAGTTTTTATGCACATCGCCAAATTCGAAATTAATACACCAGAGGGAGGGAGTGAGAAAATATTTGAAAGCTCAACTAGATAAAAAATAATAATCATTACTAAAGCTTTCATTTAAGTAAAGTTGGATTAGGAAAGAATTGTTTTATTAAAACCTACGTACATATGAAGACATATCGTTGCGAGAAAAATATATAAAACTTAAATGATGATTGTTACTTAAATCTCATATACATAGACAGACTAATAGAGTCAAGAGATTTGAGTGTGACGCAACGACAAAGTCGTGAGAGTAAGGAATGTAAAAGAGCAAAAGAAGATTTTGTTGGTTTAGCAACTAGGCTACCACCTAGTTGCTAAATAAAATATGCTTTTATTAACTCAAAAAAAGGGAGGTGTCAAACTAAGAATGTAACTACAAAAAATTTGTTAAGAAAATCAAAGTAAACTTTAATATGCGTATTAACAAGTGATTTCATTGTCATATCGCAAAAAAAGTAACTACTAAAAATTTGTTAAGAAAATCAAAGTAAACTTTAATATGCGTATTAACAAGTGATTTCATTGTCATATCGCAAAAAAAGTAACTACTAAAAATTTGTTAAGAAAATCAAAGTAAACCTTAATATGCGTATTAACAAGTGATTTCATTGTCATATCGCAAAAAAATGTAACTACAAAAATTGCCAAGAAAATCAAAGTAAACTTTAATGTGCGTATTAACAACTGATTTCATTGTCATATCGAAAAAAAGTAAATGTAACTATTGGAAAATTTGCTAAGAAAATCAAAGTAAACTTCAATTTATTTGTTATAAGCGAGAGAGAGAGAAATGTGAAAATTAATATAAGTAATAAAAGTCAACGGGAAGATCGAACTAACCTGTGTTTTTAATTTATCACAAAGGAGATGCGAAAATTAGCATGAGCATTAAAACTTAACGAGCAGATCAAGCTAAACGTTGATCTAACGCATTGCAAAGGAAATGAATAAAATTGAAAGGAGGTAAACGGCAACAGCAACAACGACGTGGTAATTATCAACAGCATTCACGGCAACAGCCAACCATTACTGGTAGGGTGGCGCATCCACCATCCGCCGCCTTGGTTATCCTGTGGAGCATCCGCCTGCAGCTGTTAGAGATTTACCAGCAGAACGGCAGAAGCAACAACAACAGCAACAACTTATCGGGAGCATTGGGATAGCTGCAGCCGACAGTGAAAGCAGTAATATTCAGCAAGTGAACGATCACCACCACCATACTTGTACTGTAAGTTATGTTACTTTTTCTTTTAAGCTATCCAATTTTGTTGTTACCCATGTGTGGCTAAGTGTGCGCTGCCACCGCTGTGGCTGAGGTGTAGGGGCGTGCACATGGTGGCCATGTAGGGCCGACGCTAGACGATGACCGACTGACTCACTGGCGACAGACGCACAGCAGGAAACCGACCGGACCTTTTCGTTCATTTAGTTTGTTTTTTTTTATTATTTCATTTTTTTTATTATTTCATTTTTTTTTTTTTTTTCTTTGTCTAAAGAAAAATTTTTAAATCCTCGGCGGCGAGGAAAAAGAAAAAGAGTGCCATGACAAAGTGGCGCCCAACGCAAACCGACCTAATGAAAACCTTATACTAATTTGTGAATTAATTAAAGAAAATTAATTTTTAAAAGAAGAATTAATTAAAGAAAGGAAGGAAAAATTTCCTTTTATTGATTAACGTTGGTCGCCATAAATTCATGACAAAGTGGCGCAATTTCGACCTATTATAATGATTTTTAGGCTATTTAACTTTTGAATCAATTAAAGAAAATTTGTTTGCTACTTTTTGATCAACGTTGGTCGCCATAAATTCATGACAAAGCAACTAGGCGGTAGCCTAGTTGCAAACTAAACTAAGCTATCGATTGGTATATTTATTCAATTCAACAATTTGTGTATTTTTCTTTGAGAGGCGTGGTACCCCTCCAACCAGCCCAGCATCTATCCAGATAAACTATCTGGCCTAGCGACCATAGATACTAATGATGTTTCGATTTAAATAGGTGGTTAATTCAGATCAACTATTCAATATTATGTAATCTTTCAATTTTTTTCATTTAATTATCGATTCTATTCAAGGTTAAACTCGCAATTATTAACAAATTTGTTAATTTTCTTTCTACTTTCTGATAATTCTTGTTACACAAACAGACGCTACTGCGTGGTACACTTGCTCTCAATGATTTCCGACTGCTCTTTGCACATAGTGTATTTGACGTGACTGCGAGGAACGCTTTTCCTCAATGATTTCTTATAAATGTACGCGCAACACTTTCTCTCAATAATTTAACATAACATTTCTGACTACTCTATCAACCGGGAATCCGCTAAGGACATTATTTCATCTTCGTATCGACTCCCGTTTTTTTCTAAAGCGATATCTTTTTGAATTACGAATGATTCATTGAAATCACGATCATTCGGACCCTCTAAGCAACTTTTTTCACTTATATTGTCATAGAAATCAAGTAGGGCAGGTTGGCGCAGTTTCCTATCATTAGACTGAGGAGAACTTATACTACGTTTCTGCAATTTATGTTTCCTTTGCATTCGCTTCTGATATGCGGATTTGTAGGAACTTTGGGGACTAGATTCTTTGCTTTCATCCATTTTCAATAAATTGATTTGCAATTCTTGCACAAGTGAAAACCTATTTTTCCACGTCGTAATCAAATTCTATGAAAGCCTTATAATGCCGGAGGATTGATAATTAAAAAAAAGTGGAAATTTATCAATAAGTGAATAAAAGATTTAAAATTATAAAAAAAAATTGTTTCGTTAGTTGGCAAATATGAACTGTTTTATAGTTTTGAGAAAGAAGATCTAGGTGTACGTTGGTGAAAGAATCGGTATCAAATTGACCGCGGACGGAAGATGCAAAATTAGACCCGAAGATGATATAGCCACGAAACTGACTGCGCAAAACCAATTAAGAAGAAGATGACTTCGTTCTGCCCACTGCTGAACCATCAGGCGATTAATGTCTTCCCAACCGAAGTAGAAAATAAATCCGCAATCTTGAGTTACGGCAGATGAAATTGGACAAACAATTCAATCGATCATCAGTGGAGACACTGAGGGACATTAACATCAACGAACCTCAAAGCAACTTATTTTTACATCAAATTTTCATTTCTAATTCATTTAAATAACTTCAATTGTAACGGCTGCGTAGAGATCTACTATCAGCTGTTTTGTCCCATTGTCCCATACAAAAGAGCAATAAACCACGAAATAGAGCCATAAACGTCAATATGTTTTTCTTCTTTATTGCATAGTTACTTTTCTTATAATTCCTTATTGGAATAGCTAAAGACGAATTATAAAAAGAAGAAAAAGTCCGTCTCTACAGTATAAAAGTGAGTTTTGCTTTGTGCAACTTGTTTGCCTTGTCCTAATCCATGCTTACAAAGCCATTGATCATCCCGTCTAAGACCTGCATTTTTGTTCAGGATTCAATAGAGATGAGACTTCTCAGCAGCGCGGGTCCTTTTAGTTTTGTTTTATAATAGATTCTACTTCGGCGTCTGACTCGAAACTCCAAACCTGAGTGTAACATAAGAAATAAAACATCTATGCGACGCTATGAAAAAACTATATTCTATTGAATAAGATAAAATTTATATATAAATAGTATTATAATAAAATATAAAGGTATAGTGAAAGAACAAAATCATTCTTTCCATAAAAAAAAGTATTTATCGCAACAGTGGCGAAACGGGTAAAAGTAAGCACTGACGTACAATGACTTAGCCAATCGTGTCGGCAAATTCAATGAAAACTTGTGAGAGAACGCCGGGTTCCGATAAGCGTTCTCTGGCCCCGGGGAATTCGCCTCACAACAAAGAACTGACTAAAACTTAAAACTAGTTAAGACACTAGTTAAAGTTGCATTACCATTAAAAACTTAATTGATTGCTGTTCAAGATGACTTAAAATACACAATATTTTAAATTTAATAAGATACATTTTTAAAAATCACATAATTAATTGAACAACGTACAATTATTTAAAAACTGCTTAAAACTTAAAGTGAAAGAAAATCGATTGAAAATATATGTATATTTTAAAACAACACAGAAGTTGAGATGTTTTCGTCATTTTTTGTGGAGTATTATATAGTGTAAGGACAAAGTTGTTATTGGTATAAGTAAGCTATAGTTACAGATATATGTGAGTTAACTTTAGTAAAAGGTGGCAGCATCACAATTAACTTCATAATATCGGTAGGAAGCCAAATTTATAAACATTTGTTAACTAAATTTTCGCAACGTACACGCAGCAAAAG
Organism: Glossina fuscipes; assembly: GCF_014805625.2. Lineage (NCBI taxonomy): Eukaryota > Metazoa > Arthropoda > Insecta > Diptera > Glossinidae > Glossina > Glossina fuscipes. Next base: position 16,331,111 of record NW_023998416.1, read on the forward strand.
CAGCAAACGTGCCGCACCGACTCAACTTTAAATAGATATTGATTAAGCAAACCGATTCCTTTAAGCCTAAGCTTTTATCTGTTAAATAAGTCGATAAGCATATTGTAAAGGCTACCGAAATTTTAACTAAGTTAAAGTACAAAACCATTCAACAACAACAAAACAAGGAACCAAAATTGATTTTAGGTAAACTTATATTTGAGAGAAAGATGAAATCTTTAGTGAATTATGTGTATATATACTCTTACACTGAAAGATCTAGATGGCAAATGGTTCAACGCAAGTCATGCAGTTGAGAAATACATACTTACTATACACTATAACATAGTGCACAATAAGACGGATTCTGACATAGCAAAGTCCAAAATTTACAATATAAACATACTTAATATAATTAATGCCAAACAATGCGATGCAATAGTCATGCCCTTTTTAACGCATTTCTGCAGAATAAAGCTTCATGGTGCTATCGATGGACTGGGCACCTTACATATAAGTTGTATGCGGCGTATAAAACACACAAAAGCTTTCAAAAAAAAAAAAAAAATCGTCTTAAAAATAGCTTTAGGTTCTACATGTAATGAACATTTGGTGGAGTTAACTTTCCAAAAATTTTAATGTTTACCACAGATTTTTTGTAATGTAACGTGAAACTCCACCAAGCAACCGCACTTTATGAGCAGTTTAACCTGATTATCTCCATTTGGATACATATAGGTTAACCAATCAAGATCTCCTTTCTTTCTCTGTGTTATTTAGAAAGTTAATATATCGGTGTAATGCAGGAAATTTACAAAATTGTGAAATGGGCAACGACAGCGTAACCCTATTACAAGGCAATATTCAATTATCAAATAACTCTTGCTTGGAAAAGCAACTTGGCGTAATTATTAAAGCGTAGACTTAAGAAACACAAGCAATGCATAAATCGTTAATTTAAAATAAAAATACACGAAATTATGATCAATCAATCCGATGAAATGCATTTCCATTTTTAATGACAGTTGCATTACAGGTTTACAATTAAAATCTTAAAACCCCAACCAAAAATCGCAGCAGAACACTATCAATCAAATTGTTTTTCGTAGTTCTTTCTTCTCCTATTGTTAATCCAAAGCAAAATAATAAGAGTAAGAGAAAAAATTGAAAAAAAGGGGGAAGTCTCAAGTGTTTGTCGCGTAATGCGAGCACTGAAGTGTGCCAGAAATAAATATAAATGTAAAAAGAAGGAAAATTAAAACATATGGCACACCTCTCAAACTTCCTGATGAAATAACATGAATAAAGAATGAAATTATGATAGGCGCGTCCTTATTCCTTTCATTCATAATAATTTATGCTGGCTTAGAATTTTATTTTGTAAACTATTGCACTATTTTGGAGAAACGTTAGGAACAAGGAAGTGATATATTAGCAGAGAAACATCTTACATAAATAATCATTAAACAAATGATGAACGATTTGTTAAAAGCGCAGTGAAAACCATTATTCCTTGTTTAATTCAAATTAGCCGTAGGTATGGGTTGCTTTTTGCCGAGTTTACCTTAGCACTTACAGAAGCAACTAGAATTGGCAGAAACAGCCAAGCACTCATGATAATACATTGATTTCAGTAGAAAGAACTCTGATACTACTCCGAGGTGCATTTATAAGAAGACCTTCTAGTTCATGCGTATAATTGAACCTATGGTCAACACATTATAAAATACAAACTATTTTATCATTGCATAGCGATCGAATTTTATCACTACAGTCGAAGTAACACATCATCATAACAGATCATCGCTATGGTGTGCAGCCACGTTTACTAATGTAGAAATCAGGTTTTTTTATTGGTTAGCTAAACTAGGCCGGAGTAAACATGAAACAAATGAACTGTTCCCTTGCAAGAGAGTGGACAACAAAAATGCTAAGGTAATGTATTTTTCCAGTAAAGAACAAAATAAACAACACACCACAGTTAAAACAACAAGAAATATATAGTCAAAAACCCAAGTCAAGAGAACAAGAAAGCCGAAAGTCTAAATTGATCGTATGTGTCTAGCAGTCGAATACTGAAGCAAACATGATAGAAATGATACCGCCCAACCATATTTACACCGACCTCCAAACAGGCCTGTATTGGTCACACGTGTCAAGTTTGGTCAGCAATTCCTTTCCACCACATAAAGAGACTAAATCAATTTCTACAAAATGCTAGATGTCTCAGCCAAAAGACGGTTGGAAAGATGCACTGCAACAAGTATTTTTATCTAGATCGCTAACAATGTATATAAATCGCTTACTTATTTTAGCGATCGTTGGCATCTAACGTAAAGAAAAAAAGAATAAAGGAGTTGATAGCAAAACCGAGGAGTTAAGAAAGCAAAGACAAAGAAGACGCGTTTGGACGGCCCGTAAAGGTAGGTCAACGTAGGATCACTATAGAAATTTGTGAGGAACAAAACTGTTCGTCATATTGTGCGATAAAAAAATGAGAGGTTTGGTTGCGAGTGCGTTCTATTACGGTAATTAATAACTTAAAGACTAAGCAAACAGAATGTTAGAACTGGATTAAATCTGTCTCAATACGTTTAAAGAGATGTCTTACTACTAATACAGTGATCCATTCGAGAAATGATAAGTATGTGTCCACGCCTCAAATGATAGCCATTGTTATATAATACGAAAGGCGCTCAAATAGTAGATAGTTTGGTGGATGTATTTCGTCACGTTCAACTTAAACAAACGCACCAGAAATCAAATCGCAGCATTTTTAAAAATTCTTCAAAAGGAGTCCTAAAAAAGGACCGTCTTCTGAAAGTATGCTTGATTAATGACCGTTCAACGAAGATTTAGTTTTCACCTATACTGATATTACAAAGGAGATAGCGTTCATATTCTCCCCATGTGGAGAGTGTGCAGTACTTTTCCAATATTCTTATTACTTAGCAAAACATCCAGCTCTTCTATTATTGTCTGTAAATCGCAAGATTTAAGATTAGTCAAACTTTTCTTCATGTAAATCCCTTTAACATCGCTAGGTTTTAAAATCGTAATATCTGTCGTTTCTTGCTAATTATATTTAGAAGCCTTTTTTTCAGAACTATCTGTATTAATATTCCATTTCGAAGAATTTGAAGAGATCGGGGAAACTAACTCCCTCCTAGGAGATCACGAAAAACATGATATTTAATTTGTAAAAAAAGAATTAGAAAGATCACATAAGTGCTCAGAATTCGAAAGGTATTTAATTTAAATTTAGAATATCTAACGAAGTACGTTATTATATAGCGATAGCTTATTGTATTGAGTTGAGTTAACAGCAGACTCCCTCGGCAATATATATATGCTAATAAAATCGTTTGAAAGCAACGCCGGAATTGACCTAGACTTACAAGAGTACGGAGAAGGAAACTTAGTCTGTATACGATGTAGCTATTTCGTTTCGTTCTCATTGAAATCAAGGGTGAGGAGTTTTTAACCGAACATGCTCATCCTGAGCTGAGCGAAAAGCGAAGATGGGGGCAATGCGATTAATTTTTAATGTAAATAACCTTGAACGTGAACCCACCGTGCATAATGACAACAAAGAAAACCTGGAAAAAGAACCTCTCCCAGTGATGAGACCATGTGAATAGTAGTTGACTCTAAAAAGCACTTTTCTTGTTTTTACTATATATGAGTTAAAATGTGTTTTAAAGTTATATACGTGATTTAAATTGCGCTCACAACTTATAAATAAATCGAAAAATCGACTTTTTTTTTTCTATAAATGCAATGTATGAATGCTCTATTTTGATATGGATGTGTAATTGGTGAATATTTGAATGAAAAATTTCAATTTTTGACCAAAAAGAGGAAAAAAAAACGTACACCCCTTAACTGATGTTGATTTTAAAAGAATTTATGCCTCTTCCTAATTTATGCGCTTTCTATCCAATAACTCATTATTAAAACATTTTTAACGTTATTGAAATAACATTGCCGATAACGGTGCCTGCAACATCATTAGCCTTTCGTAAGTTAGGACATTGAACTTCACATTTAAGTAATTAAATATAACTAAGCATTTTTACGTTTCCGTGTTTGTTTCTTTATTATAACTATTTATCTTATTGTTATCTAATTTATAAATATATTTTATACTTACATATATTATCTTATTATTATAATGAAGCAGAAAAAAGCATCCCCTCGCAAATATTTGCGCTTTCATGGGTTTGTTACGAATTTCTGAAAGGAAGGCTGAAGTTACAAAAACGAAAATGCTAAAGGAGTAGCGCCCAATAAGGAAAATAGAGCTGCTCCAGAAGCCCGGGAGAAACTAATCAGCAAAGACAGTAGTAGAAGTACTACAATTACACTTTGATGAAATCCTCGTAAACAATCTGACAAATTAACATTACAAAAAAAGTAACATTAATGAAAACTCTAAATAATACTTACGACGTTCCAATAGAACAGTTTGGATTCGGATTAAGGCGTGCATTTTTAACCACTAGATGTACGTTCAATCAAACACTACAGTCTAGCATGAAGCAGTCTTTAGGGCCAATGGCGATTGCTATTAATTTAGCTACGCAGACTGATCGTAATTATCAGAAAGCATGGAAACAGACTTTTGTACATCTGTACAGCTATATCAACAACAGCAGTACGTAGAGCGAGAAGCACCAAATGGTGCTCCTGTTCGGTCCTGCTAGCCGCATGCAATCTGATATTCAACTATTACATGATGGGAAAGAAATTATAACAAAATACGGAAATAGCCGAAAAGCGCAGACTAGATGTCAAAACGGTCGCCTTCGACAGGAACGGCAAAACAACAAACCGGCCCTACGATTGTTGCCGAACGGAGTTTACATCAACGAGAAAAATAAGAAACATTTCAAGAAAGATTATCTACTTCTCATAAGTTGATGTGTTGCTTTTATAGCGTAAAGACGTATGCTTGCGAGTGTTAACTTTATAATTAGTTAAATCAGTGTGAAGACTGATCTAAATTAGCGATATTCTTAATAAATTTATGGATTGAATTGACAAATCAAATAGTTGAAATAAATTATTGTGTATAAACAGTTAAAAAAGCATTTAAAAGTGTTTATTCATCATATCATGTGCGCACAAAACAATTACTAAATTCTATAAGTGACGCTAAAGTGCACAACACAAGAAGAAACATTTTGTTTCATTCCCATTGTTGAGTACATAATAAGACAAAACATCTCGGTTCTTTCCACTTTGAAAAAATTGGAACAAAGTGGAATTGAAATTTTTATTATTGATTGGCGGCGCTCTTCGCTTTCTGTTTTGCTGCTGGTAACCTGTTGGGAGCTACTTCCTACACTTGGTGGCGCTGGTGTGCGGCTGCAATACTGTGCAGTTACGGTGAGTTCCTTTTACATATATATTTTATTATATATACTGTTAAATGAATCACTTTGCCTTATACTCAGCAATAGTGCACTGATTGAGTTATTTGAGTATTCCTCACAACTAGTGCACCATAGCGACAGGACGAAGAACCCCGTCCCGAAGAGTGTTGGAGGGCTTTCTGAGGAAATGACGTCCTCCGATGAAGAGTTGGTGGTGACGGAGGTTGGCCAAAAGGCTGGACCACTAAAAGCGGGTGGTCCAAAACGCAACCACAGTCCATCCGATGTGTCGGATAGCGACACCGCGGTTACGGGAAATATACGCCGTAGTGATTCGATGCCTACGGTTTCCAATTCTCGGTCGTTGAAGAGGCGCATGGCAAAAACCGGCACTGTGACTGCACCCGCTGCCTCCGCCTCTGTAGAGGGCGCGGCAGCTTCCGCGGCTAGCAGGCCAGTGTGTGTGGAGGAGCGGAATGCTGTTGCAGGGTCGAAGAGCAAGATGAAGGCGACAACTACTCGCCTGCAGAAATGAGTTCTTTCGCCAGACAGCGTTTCTTTAAAGGCTGCCGGGGAGTTTTTGAGTTTTTGCGGCGAGTATGAGGCGATACTCTTCGGCCTAATGGCCGAAAATGCTCGCTGCATAGGCCGGAACGAGGAATTAGAAAAGGGCGGCGGATGTTTTAAATCCACCGATTGCTTGAGTGGGGCACCCCCAACAACGTCGCCCCCCCTCCCCCTGTTGAGGCTGCACGGACTGTTGAACCGCCAAAGCCAGTGGAAATCTGGTCTGTGGCTGTCCACAGTAGGAATACTGCGGAAACAACTAAGGAGGTGATCAAGAGGGTGGTGGAGCAGGTGGCTCCGACACCGGGTGTTCGTGTACACGGTGTGAAGCCGATCCAAGGAGGTGGGACGGTTATCCGTAGTCCGTCTGCTGTGGAGAGAACAAAGATCATGGCGAACACGAAATTCGGGGAAGTCGGGCTCAATGTCTCGGTTGAAGAGAAGCTGAGCCCGAAGGTGGTGTGCCAGTCCGTGCATAAAATGCTCGATCCGTCTGCTTTTACGGAGGGCTTGTATGAGATAAACCTTAAAGGTTTATACTCTCCTGAGGAATTTAGAAAGAGTGTCTGGATGGTTTCGAAACCATGGGTAAAGGGTGTCGGTACAGCCAACGTCGTTCTTGAGGGTTGCCCTCAGGCTATGGATACCCTCTTGAGCGTCGGTAGGGTGTACATTGACTACCATTCCTTTGTGGTGCATTAATATGATGACGTGCCCGTATGTTTTCGTTGTCTGAGCTTTGACCACAGGGTGAGGGAGTGTAGAGCCCAGGGCGTTGTCTGTAGACACTGTGGCCAAACAGGCCACCGTCTCAGTGTATGTATTAACGCTGCACATTGCCGAAACTGTGAGTTCCGGGGACTTCCTGCTGCACATCTCATGATGTCCCGAGCCTGTCCTGAGTATAACAGTATGATCGCGCGGGCATCAGCTACGCACTAATATGGCTTTACTCATTTGCATTATAATTGCAACCCGGTTATCACGCGGTGTGCGGGTTTTTCTTGACTCCAGTAGCCACTCTGCCGTCGTAATTAATGATGTGAATGTGGACGCTACCCTTGTTAAAACCAGTAACCATGGTGTCTGTGTGTCCGTGGAAGGCCCGCATGGGAGGCTGCTTGTAGCAAGCTTCTACTGCAAATTCAATCAACTGGACGATTACATTAGGTTTATGGATTCGGTACTACTGCTTGCAGGTAGCACCCCATTAATCCTAGGACTCGATGGAAATGCCTGTTCCCCCTTGTGGTTTAGTAAGATGCCAGAACATGCGAGATGATAAGAGCCATCTGGAAAGTTATTCCTGACTACCTCTTTAAGATGTACAGTCAATGCCTAGCGGATGGCTATATTCCAGCCCAGTGGAAATTGGCCAGGGTTGTACCGCTCCTGAAGTCGCCTGATAAAGTTAAGAGTGATCCTAGCTCTTATCAGGGCATCAGTCTCCTCCCAGTGCTTGATAAAGTGCTGGAGAGGTTGACGGTAGAAAGGCTTCTGGAGATTCCTGGTCTGAGTCTGTCTGACAAACAGTTTGGGTTCCGAAAGGGACTCTCTACCGAGGATGCTTGGCTGCATGTGCATAAATGCGTTGATGCTAGTGAAGCAAAGCATGTGTTAGGGATATTTGTAGATTTCAAGGGTGCGTTTTATTATCTGAGATGGGATAAAGTTCTTGACAGACTGAGAGAGGTAAATTGCCCAGAAATCAACCTCTGGACAAATTATTTCTCTCAAAGACACGCATTTGCTGTTGGTGCCATCGATATGGTACATAGAGACGTAGTAAGAGGTTGCCCGCAGGGATCGATCTGTGGTCCATACATTTGGAACATCATGATGGATTCTCTATTAAGACGGCTAGATGGCATATGCAAGTTTTCTGCATATGTCGACGACCTGCTCATCCTAGTCGAAGGCCAATCGCGAGCTGTTATTCAGCAGCTCGAAGAGCGTATAATACACATGGTTACAGAGTGGGGGCAAGGTGTTGGTGTCAGTGTGTCACTGGAGAAAACCGTGATGATGCTATTGAAAGGTAGCCTCTCACACGGTCGACCGCCAATGATTAGAATGAATGGGGCTAGCCTTAGGTACAAGACTGTGATCAAGTATCTGGGTATTAGCATAGGTGAAAGGATGAGTTTTCTCCCTCACTTCGCAAGAATGAAGGAAAAACTTTTGAATGTGGTAGAACATGTCCGCCGTGTCCTACGGAGTGAATGGGGGTTAACCAGACGTGCCGTTCGGGCCCCATATGGTGGACTATTCGTGGCCTGTGAGACTTATGGGTCACCAATATGGCAACGAGCGATCACGACTGTTGTTGGCCAAAATAAAATTTTGAGCTGACAGCGAGTTATATTGTTAGCTTGTCTGCTCGTGTGTCAAACAGTTTCAACGGACGCGTTACAGGTATTGTTGGGTGCACCCCCTTTAGACCTGGAAGCAAAGCGAATTTGCACTGCCTTTAGGATGAAGAGGGGACTGCCGCTACTGGCAACTGACGAGTTAAGTAATGATGAAGTGGAGAGGTTAAATTTCTAGGAGCGTATCACGCTTTTAAAGGAACGTGTCCATGCCTTATGGCAATACCGTTGGGAAAACTGTTCCAAAGCCAGAGCGACTTTTGAATTTATCCGCAATGTCTCGTACGTAGAAAAACACTCAGATTTTAGCTATAGGCTTCATCTGGGGTTTCTGCTTACGGGCCACGGATCCCTTAATGCATATATGCATAAGAGAGTTCTGTCGGGAACTGGGGCTTGCTTAAGTGGCATATCTGAAGATTGTTTGCACGTTTGGTATGTTTGCTTTAAGTACTCGGATTTTAGAGACTTGGAAGCAATGGGTATACGACGGACGAATGGGAACTTTGACCTCAGTCTGGCCCTCTCTACTTCTGAGACGGTGGCAGCTTTGGGCGCGTATGCTGTGCTTATGTGGGCGTTCATCAGACGCAGCGCCGAGAAACTTGATCTGGACAACTCTGTCTGAACCTCTTCCGTGCTCTTCTTGTACGGCGACTATGACTGAACAACAGGGGGCTAGGAGTTGCATGGAGTTCTTAAGTCTTACCAGAGGCTTCCTCTTTCTAGTTGATGTGGGGAAATCCGTTTCCACCTTTCCGACTTTGTCCACAAAAATTTTTCCTAAGAGGGTGAGATAGGCCTCGCTCCGCCTAGTGAGAATACTATGCCCATGCGTATGCTACAGACTGGTTTTCTTCAAATGACTATCTCATGCCGAGTGCGGGTCTTATGGGACCTAGAAAGTCCGACCGGAGACTTTTATAAATTATTTCTCATTTTTTTTCCCCAATTACTATATCACGGGCGTCAGGAGCCCCCAAAACACTTCTTCTAACTTTGGCCTGACAACGGGAACGGTCCATAGCGGGAATTTCGTGGTGGCTGTGGTCGGCCCACAAATCGCGGGAAGAACTTTTGCTCGGTGTGGAGTTGCATCGCAACCGGATGCCTTACCCACAGAAAGGCAGAGGTTTTAGATAGTGCCTCGCCTTCACCAAAGGGGAGATGCGACCGTAACGTATCTCGTCTGGTACTCGAGGACTTAATATTCCTCATGGCAATGTGCGCGCCGACTTCGGCACCGTATGTTGCGAGGATTATTAACCTCGGGGAGTCCGAGTGTTTCACACTCCGTGTGCCATCGGGCACCGTGGGTAGTGCGCCCACGTTAAACCCTCAGAGACTTCTCACAAGTAAACAGCTGAATTCAGATTGCCGAAGAGACCCGGTGCGCAACGCCTTCGGGGTAGCCTATCAAATTTTCCACGCATACATGCGGGCACATATGCTAAAAAAAAATATTGGAAAGAGGACCCGGCCGCATTGATTTAATTATTATAGTTATTTCCCTTAACAGGAGAAAGGACTTGTACGTATATATTCTTTTGCTAGAAACGGCAAGCGCACATGTTTCATTAAAT